>NC_041382.1:609518274-609526557 GCF_002162155.2 Triticum dicoccoides | reverse complement strand
TACTCCCGGTAGGAGTAGGACTCCTCCTGCACCCTCCTCCTGGCCAGCCGCCCCTCCCCCTTGGATCCTTTATATACAGGGGCAGGGGGGAACCTCTAAACACACAAGTTGATCCACGTGATCGTTCCTTAGCCGTATGCGGTGCCCCCTGCCACCATATTCCACCTCGATCATATCGTTGTAGTGCTTAGGCGAAGCCCTGCGTCGGTAGAACATCATCATTGTCACCACACCGTCGTGCTGACGGAACTCATCCCCGAAGCTTTGCTGGATCGGAGCCCGGGGAGCGTCATCGAGGCTGTACGTGTGCTAAGAACTCGGAGGTGCCGGAGTAACAGTGCTTAGATCGGTCGGATCGGGAAGACGTACGACTACTTCCTCTACGTTGCATCAACGATTCCGCAGTCGGTCTGCGTGGGTACATAGACAACACTCTCCCCTCTTGTTGCTATGCATCACCATGATCTTGCGTGTGCATAGGAAATTTTTTGAAATTACTGCGTTCCCCAACAGGCGGAACCCACAAGCAAAAATACTTACTGGTCATGGTGGATAAGTTCACCAAATGGATAGAAGCCAAGCCTGTTAAGATGGCCGAATCCGGACCGGTGATAGACTTTATATCCGGGGTTGTACACCGTTACGGCGTCCCCCACAGCATCATCACTGATAACGGCACGAACTTTACGGTCGACGAGGTAAAACTCTGGTGCAAAAACATGGGCATCAAGCTCGATTATGCTTCCGTCTATCACCCACAAACTAACGGCCAGGTCGAACGTGCAAATGGTCTTATCATGAGCGGCATCAAACCCAGATTAGTGCGGTCCCTCAAGGAATCTAACACGCACTGTGTAGAGGAGCTCGACTCCGTACTCTGGGGGCTGCGGACCACACCGAATCGCACCACCGGATACACGCCATTCTTTATGGTGTACGGCGCAGAGGTAGTTTTGCCTTGCGACATAATTCATGACTCACCTCGAGTGCGCATGTACGAAGAAAGAGAAGCCGAGCTCGATCGGCAGGACAGTTTGGATGCATTGGAGGAGGAGCGTGACATGGCAAAAGCCCGTTCCGCATTCTATCAACAGCAGGCTCGAAGATACCAAAGCAGAGAAGTACGGGCCAAAAATTACAACGTTGGCAAATTAGTTCTATGCCTGCCGGACAAGAAAAAGGACAAACTCAAGCCCAAGTTGGAAGGTCCCTTCATAATTGACCAAGTCCTGACTGGTGGAGCATACCGCCTGCGAGATGCATCGGATAACCGACTCGAGCCGAACCCATGGAACGCAGCCCGTCTCCAAAGATTCTATGCCTAGCTGGACTCTGTCTTCGTCTCCTTCCTCTGTCCATTTTTTTATATACTGTCTGTCTTACATTTCTCTCCTTCTCCCCTTCCTTTCTCTCATAGCCTTTAAAGGCTCATCAAATGACGTGCTATTCGCACTCATTAAACCTGGGGGCTTCTTTTAACAAAAGCTTATTTATACGGGCTTCATGCCCAACACATGTGTTACACTTCTGCATGTACCTTTTATTTCACCATTATATGCATCGATATGACTTAAGTTTTGGCCAAGCTGGGTTGCCTGGCTCCTGTGCTTACCCCTACGTTCCCGATTATTCGGCTAGGCGGTAAAGGGAGCACCTTTGCGATTGTTACTGTCGGATCAGCCGGATGTGTACCTCAGACTAGGTGAAGCCGAAAGCTAGCGTTCTTAAGGGAATATTCGGTCAGTGACCTAAAAGATGATCTTTTCACTTATTTATTTATGCACCCCCAGATGCTTTTTCCCGCGTCTTTTTCGCAGAATGGGCATGCACTTTAGGGCATGCCTCCCAGGGAAAGGCACCCCTAACGGAACTATTCTCCCTGGAAGATGTTTCTTACTAACCATGTAATATAACATAACTAGTCGGGCACTTGTCTGTTCACGTACTAATGACCCCTACGCCTGGGCTCCATGCATTCCCCGGTTCTTATATAACCGCATGGGAATTCGGACACACTCCGGACCGTCAGGTCCCGAGGCTGAAGCGAAACGGTCGGCCATGACAAACGATCTACAATCCGGCTAGAAGGCATTATAAATGTCAATTAAATTACATAGTCATTCTGACTGATTGTATTCCTCTTCAATACCATCTAACAGGCTGTCTAATTTACAGTCCTACTGGGAATACTTTGCGGCCAATTCTACTTGGCCGTATACTAAGCTTACAGGGATCTCCTTCCCATCGGGCCCCACAGGACCGACCTCGTCCATGTGGTTGGGGTCAGCCTTTGTGTACCGCGTCTTCACCATGGTCTAGGCCTCCCTAGCGCCTTGACGGCAGGCCAATATCTTCCACAGTCGGAAGCGCCGCCGTGCTCCCTTTAGCTTCTCCGCAAGCTCTCCAAGACCTTCGGGCATGGAGATGGATGGCTACAAGACCTGGGCGATGCCTTGCATCGCCTGCCGAACTCACTCGAGCAGTTGCGAGAGCTCGTGAAGAAGGTCACCCGTAGAACCGGGCATCTCCTCTGCAGGACGACCTGTTAGCACACCTATAGACATTACTCTGTTAGTCGACTTCCCGCCGAACCTTTTTTCAAAGGTTCGTTCAAGCACTTACTAAATATGCCGCGCCGAAGCCGCTGATTCTCCTTAATGGAGTCTGACAGCTGGGCACGAACATCTTTCAGGTCGACGCCCAGCTTGGTGTTGGCATCTTGGAGATCATTCTTCTCCCGCCTCACCTTTGTCAGCACCTTCTCACCAGCCTTCAGCTGGTGTAGGAGTTGTTGCCTTTCCGGATTCAATCCGGCGCCATCTGTCGTGGTTCTAAGTCTGACAGTAATGTAGGGTGTGTGTATGAAGAGGCTAGATCTTAGCTATTAGGAAGTTGTAACACGCAAGGTTTGCGAGTTCAGGCCCTTCTCGGAGGAAGTAACAGCCCTACGTCTCGGTGCCCGGAGGCGGTCGATTGGATTATGAGCGTGTAGATAACAGGGGTGCCAACCCCTCTTACTGAGGAGGGGGGTGGCTTATATAGAGTTCGCCGGCCCCCTCTTGCCCTCAGTAATGCAGGGTTTAAGGTACATTTAAGGTTGGGCGTTACTGGTAACGCCCTTAATAAAGTGCCACAAATGACCATAAAGACTACTTAATAGCCGACCGTTTGCCTGCGGAGTGACTTCAGATCTCTTGTCAGTCGAGTGGTTGGCCTCGTGGTCGAGTGCTGGCTTCATGGTCGAGTGTCTTGAATCCGTCGAGTGGGATACTTTTAAGTCGATTGAAAGGTGACTTCTTCTAGGGACGTCCTTGGGTAGGGCTCTCTGGACAGGTCCGTGCCCCTACCCTAGGTACGTAGCTTCATCATTAGCCCCTGAATGGATCGAGGTTCAAGTGGGGAAAGAGTTGGAGGATTTTCCGACTGGCCTTTCGGGCTACGTGAGGGCTTTATTGGGTCAATCGTCACAGATGATGTTGTCAACCTTTTTCAGTCACCTTGATCCATTCCAGGTCTTTCGTCGAGTGAATTTCTTTATTTGTGATACACCGATCGTCGGCGCGAGCGGGGTCTTCTGTTTTGCCAAGTTGTTCTGCAACCCGCGGATGTCGTGGGATTTCGGATTTTGGGAAGCGCACAGGACGGGAGCGGCCGCAGTAATCGGAAGCGATAACACGGAAGCTCCTCGATCCCCGCGTCGCCTTTTTTGCCACGTACCGCGCGTGCGTCTGCTGCGGGATTTGACTAGATAGGCTGGGTCTACCAGTCAGCCACTCGGGAGCGGCCCCTTATAAATCGCCGGCCCGGAGTTTCCAAGCCGTGCGCTCTCTTCTCCTCCTTTCTTCTTCTTCCTTCGCAAGCCCTTCCGCCACCCAAGTTCTTGCCCCAGCGCAGCAGGTTCGTGCAAGGCCTTGCCGGCGACGATGGTGAAGAGCAAGACGACTGCTTTGGAGCGCGCGAAGAAGGCGACGGCGACGGCGGGGAAAGGGAAGAGGTCTGCACGGGGTGGATCTTCCTCCAGGACCGCCCTGCCCAAAGGTTGGATCCAGGGCGACTGGATGCCTTTGGTGCTCCGGCAAGAGGATCTCGACGACATGGTCGAGGGCGGAGCCATTCCTCACGAAGCTGCGCGTCTCCCGGGGGGAGAGATTGAACCTCAACCCCGCGAAGGTGAGTGCATGCTCCTGGCTACTCACATCGACCGAGGATTTTCTCTGCCACCCCATCCTTTCTTCCGGAGTTTCTTGAACTTTTTCGGAGCGCAACTCCATCACCTTACTCCAAATTCCATTGTCTACCTCGCTGCTTTCATTTCCATGTGTGAGGCGTTCCTGGGTTGTCGCCCACATTGGGGGCTTTTCAAGCACATCTTTACTTGTCGCTCTCAGTCGGTCAAGAAGGCCAAGTCGAGTGACGAGCGGACGCAAGTGATCCAGTTGTGCGGGGGCCTGGCGATCCAAACGAGAGGAAAGAGATGTTTCCCATCCATCACTTTCCCGGAGTCAGTCCGTGGTTGGCAGGCAACTTGGTTCTACTGCTGAGACCAGGTGACCCCAGGTCAGTCGACTGGCCTCCCTCCTTTTACCCTCGACCGAGCCGAGAAGCCTTTCTCTCTGAAAATCGCGCCAGAGGAAAGAGCCCAAGTCAAAGTGTTGGCCGGCCGAGTGGTTGAGCTTGTTCGTGAGGGTGTGACTGGGATGGACCTGCTAGAGGTCTTTCTCCAGAGACGCATCCAACTGCTCCAGGCCCGAGACCACCCGATGTGGCTGTATTCGGGCCTCGACAACACCACTCGGATCCACCCGGAGGAGGTCACCGACGAGATGTTGGAGGGGTGGCTGTCGAGCATCACGGGGAATAAAGACAACCCCCGAGAAGCCAGAAGGGTAATTCCACTCGACAACTCGTACGAAGTGGATCAGGTATGTCTTTATGCTTCCGACTGAAATCTTGTTTTCTGCGTTGGTCTTCTTTGAGTTGGTCGACTGACTTTTGTCTTGTCTGTTGTTTCCCAGGCGACCACCGAGATGTACTCGACGCCCAACGGGGCACAGGGGTCGACTGAGGAAGGTGAGGCGAGTGGAGGCGAGAGCGGGGATGACCAAGGCGAGTGGGAGTCTGATGGTGAAGGGGAGGGAGGCGACGACGTCTCCTCCAGTGAGGATGAGGAGGAAGAAGTTGAACCCCCCCGCCCGGAGGGGCGATCCAAGCTCACGCATGATCCAGCGCGGGGACGTGGCAAGGCGACTGCACCTGTTGGGCAGACGTCGAAGCGCCCTCGGACTTCTCCTCCTCCGCCGACTGAGAAGGCTCCCAAGCACCCACGAGCGACGCCATCCAAGCCGCCCAAAGTTCTTCCCAAGATGAAGATAGCCGTTCCTACCATTTCTGGGTAATGATAAAAACTTGCTTTCCTTTGTCGATCGTGGACGGATCCTTGGTCGATTCACTGAGCCGACTGACTGACTTTTGAGATTCGCAGCGGTGCTACTTCTGAGGTTTCCGCCAGGAACGACGACCAAGAGATGGAGGACGCTGTTACCTCCAACCCTGGTACGATTATTGACGTCTTGCTTTGAGTTGACTGGCTATTGCAGTTCTGGTCGATTGAATGTTTCTCTTGCAGCCCCTCCTCATGTTATCGACCTTCCGGATGACGATGACAACGAACCGCTGAGGGTGAGGAGGAACAGGAGGTCGTCGGCTGACAAGACCCCCCAACCTGCTCCGGCGTCTGAGGCCATAGCTCGGGATGGTGGCGACACCACTCGGGCTTCTGTGACTTTCGCCAACCCTCTGTCGAGTGTGCAGCCTTCGGCGTCGACTGCGGATCCACCTTCGCTTTTTGCTGCGTACCCCGTCCCTGAGGACCAAGCGGCTGCTACAAAGGAGGCTATACGCCAGGCGGGGGTCATGATGGAGCAAGTGAAGATGGCTCGGGAGGCCAGCCAGGTAGCCTATGACGCGAGTTCGGCTCTTCAGAGCAACGTCCAGGTCAGTCGACTCGACACTTGATCGTTTGAAGAGTCTCTCTTTTGTTTTCCTGAAGATCTTTTGTATTTGTGTCTGTACACCCACTGGGTGTGTCTGCTAATTCTTGGACGACTGGGGGCACGCTAAGTGCACCCACTGGGTGTAGTCTCCGAGACTACGGTGGACTGCTGGCAGTCGACGGTAGTCTTTACATTGTGTTGCTGTGTCTGTATTTCTTCACTCGGTTTGGTCTGGTCAGGTCGAGTGGTACTATATCCGGTCGACTGCAGGCAGTCGACTTTTGCTCTTCTTTGTTTTTTTGAACCAGTGGGGGCACGCTGAGTGCACCCACTGGGTCTAGTCCCCGAGACTACTGTCGAATGTTTTTGATTCGACTGTGGTCTTAGAAACGTCCCCGTTGTCTCTTAGTTACTCGGAAGCAACTTATCTCGGACGTCTGTTGACTGATCTTTCTTTTACAGAAATCTTGCGAACTTGTAGCTCGTTATACTGAGTTGGAGAAGCAGAAAATTCAACTGAACCTTGATCTGGAGTTGGCCAGAACAGAACTGCAGAAGGTCAGGGACGGCGCTGCAGGTAGGACGGCTTTGTCGACTGGTTTGTTTTTAGGCTTGAGAGCTCTTCTGCTGTTTCCGAATCAATCATCATTTCTTTCGTAGAGACACTGAGCGAAGCTCTGGCGAAGAAGGATCAGGACTTGGCAGCTGCCCGCAAGGAGGCCGACGACAAGTTCGCTCTGGCTGAACAGAAGCTGGCTTCGGTCGACCATTTAGAAAAAGAGAATACCAGGTTGCAGACCGCTCTGACTGAAGCCAACAGGCTGACTGCAAATTGGAAGAAGGAGAACCTCCTCTTGGGCGAGAAGATGGAAGGCATCGCTCGTAGGAGGGACGACCTGGAGAGCTACTTGAGGAGCCTTGCCAAGAAGTTGTACATCAAGCTCGAAGGTGCCCATTTAGTTCCGACTTTTTTTTTCTTGTGTCGACTCAGTCTTATGAAAATTGACTTATCCTTGGATCGTGTATGCAGAGCTTTGCCAGAACTTTGAAGAGGAGACTGGGCGGATTGAAACAGGTTTGGATCCGATCAACTCTCCCGTGAAAGACGAAGCTGCCATGAACCTGCTCCGACTGGAATCCCGCATCGACGGCGCCGTGGATTACTTGGCTCGACTGAAGGCTGCCATGTCGTGGATCGACCCGGCACTTTGGCCAGAGTCTACGCTCCAGAACGATCTCGAGTCCCTGATGACTCGACTCAACGGAATCCCTGATCGAGTGCAGGAGTGGAAGAAGTCTTCTGCTCGGTGCGGCGCTGATGTGGCTCTGTCTCTAGTCCGCGTCCATTGCAAGGAGGCACGGGAGGAGAAGCTGGCCGCCATCCAAGTTGCCAACACGAGGAAGCACAACTTCCAGGACTTCATGGAGACCTTCATCACTGCTGCCACCCGTATTGCAGACGGGATTGATCTGGACGAGTTCGTTGCCTCTTCCAGTCCTCCTCCTCCTGAGGAATGAAAAAACTTCTATGCTTCACTTTGAATTTGCCTCGGAATGCCGAGTGTATTTTGTAATCCGTTAAACTCTGCCTTAAATTTGCCTTGGAATGCCGAGTGGAAGTGTAACAGTTAAACTCTGCCGAGCCGAGGGCTCGAATACTTTGATCTGAGGTCTGGGACCTTTTATGCTTTATCTGAACTTGATTTTTGTTGAACATCTTCGTGGATGATTCGTCGAGTGGAACTTGGTCTCCGCTCGAAGGATGGCGGCCGACCCACACCCTGTTACTATAGAGTGGGACGGAGCGCACATTGTATTTGTGGCGAAGCTCTCCAGGGGAAGGTGGTGGTCGACCCACACCCTGTTACTGCAGAGTGGGACGGAGCGCACATTGTATTTGTGGCGAAGCTCTCCAGGAGAAGGTGGCAATCGACCTGCCCCTCGTCGTTCTTTGAGGAATGAGATGTGTTTCATACTTAGGCGAGCACTGAGCTGCAGCTAAGCCCCCGAGTGGGAGGTTTGCTCTCACTCGGTAGGATTTTATTAACACTTAGGCGAGTGTCTGACTGCAGCTAAATATCTTCGTGGGAGAACTTGGGCGAGTGCTGAACTGCAGCTAAGCCCCCGAGTGGGAGGTTTGCTCTCCACTCGGTAGGATTTTTCAAACTTAGGCGAGTATCTGACTGCAGCTAAGTCTCTTCGTGGGAGAACTTAGGCGAGTGCTGAACTGCAGCTAAGCCTCCGAGTGGGGAGGTTTGCTCTCCGCTCGGTAAGATTTTTCAAACTTAGG
>NC_041382.1:609503993-609517394 GCF_002162155.2 Triticum dicoccoides | reverse complement strand
GTCTGACTGCAGCTAAGTCTCTTCGTGGGAGAACTTAGGCGAGTACTGAACTGCAGCTAAGCCCCCGAGTGGGAGGTTTGCTCTCCACTCGGTAGGATTTTTCAAACTTAGGCGAGTGTCTGACTGCAGCTAAGTCTCTTCGTGGGAGAACTTAGGCGAGTACTGAACTACAGCTAAGCCCCCGAGTGGGAGGTTTGCTCTCCACTCGGTAGGATTTTTCAAACTTAGGCGAGTGTCTGACTGCAGCTAAGTCTCTTCATGGGAGAACTTAGGCGAGTGCTGAACTGCAGCTAGGCCCCCGAGTGGGAGGTTTGCTCTCCACTCGGTAGGAATTTTCAAACTTAGGCGAAACGGATTCGCAGCTAAGTCAGCCACTGGGGGATTTCGGATGCAAACAAAAGTGACAGTAATTATTGGAACACTCTCATTTCTGATAAAAATGAACTTCAGGAGTTTTTCTTATTACATCTGGTCTAAAGGTGAACTCAAGTGTAAAAGGGGCGGAGTAGATCCGCATCCCAAGCTCGTGGCTCGTCGATTCGGCGATCAACATTGTAGAGGTGATATGCTCCGTTGTGAAGGACTTTGGTGATGATGAAGGGACCTTCCCAGGTAGGTGCAAGCTTGTGTGGTTTCTGCTGATCCACTCGGAGGACCAAATCTCCTTCCTGGAAGGCACGACTCTTCACATTCCGGGCGTGGAATCGACGCAAGTCTTGCTGATAAATGGTCGATCTGATCATGGCCATCTCCCTCTCTTATTCTAAGAGGTCGACTGCGTCTTGCCGGGCCTGTTCTGCTTCATCTTCGGTGTAAAGCTCGACTCGGGGTGCGTTGTGAAGAAGATCACTCGGCAGAACTGCTTCGGCTCCATAAACCAGAAAGAACGGGGTTCTTCCAGTTGACCGGTTAGGGGTGGTCCTTAATCCCCACAGAACTAACGGAAGCTCGTCGACCCAGGCACCTGCCGCGTGCTTGAGATCACGCATCAGTCGAGGCTTTAGTCCTTTGAGGATCAGACCATTTGCTCTTTCAGCTTGTCCATTCGACTGGGGATGGGCGACTGATGCATAGTCGACTCGAGTGCCTTGAGAGGCGCAAAAAGCTCTGAACCTGTCCGAATCGAAGTTTGACCCATTGTCAGTGATGATGCTGTGCGGGACTCCATATCTGAATGTTAGCCCTCTGACGAAACTGATGGCGGTGCGAGCATCGAGATCTTTGATGGGCTTAGCTTCAATCCATTTGGTAAACTTGTCGACTGCCACAAGCACATGAGTGAAACCACTCCTGGCCGTTCTCAGGGGACCAACCATGTCTAGGCCCCAGACAGCAAAGGGCCAGATGAGTGGAATGGTCTTCAGGGCTGATGCAGGCTTGTGTGACATGTTGGAGCAGAACTGGCACCCTCCACACTTGTCGACTATCTCTTTTGCCATCTCATTTGCTCTTGGCCAGTAAAAACCCGCTCGGTATGCTTTAGCCACAATGGTCCGAGAGGACGCATGGTGACCATAGGTCCCCGAGTGGATATCATCAAGGATTATCTGACCCTCTTCCGGAGTTATGCACTTCTATCCGACTCCAGTCGCGCTTTCCCTATACAACTGTCCCTTTATGACTGTGAAGGCCTTGGATCGGCGGATGATCTGTCGAGCCTCTTCCTCGTCTTCCGGGAGTTCTTTCCTTAGGATATACGCGATGTACGGTACCATCCAGTCGAGGGTGACCGTCAAGACTTCCATGATTAAGTCGACCACCGCAGGAACTTCAACTTCGGTCGGATCTCTGGCACTTTTCGGCTGCGGGGCTTCTTCTGTGAAAGGATCCTCTTGGACTGACGGCGAGTGAATGTGTTCCAGGAATACGTTGCTGGGAATGGCTTCTCTCTTGGAGCCTATTTTTGCCAAATCATCGGCTACCTGATTTTTCAGTCGGGGGATGTGATGAAGCTCTAACCCCTCAAATTTCTTCTCTAGCTTTCACACTGCATTGCAATAACCAGTCATTGCCGGACTTCTGACGTCCCACTCCTTCATCACTTGATTAACCACCAAATCTGAGTCGCCATAGACCATGAGACAACGGACGCCGAGTGAAATGGCCATGCGCAACCCATACAAAAGTGCTTCATATCCTGCTTCATTATTGGAGGAATCAAAGTGAATCTGGAGAACATATCTGAGCTTATCTCCTCGGGGGGAGACCAGGACTACCCCGGCGCCGGAACCATTAAGCATCTTAGATCCATCGAAGAACATGGTCCAGTGCTCCGAGTGAACTTGAGTCGGAAGTTGCTGTTCAATCCACTCAGCGATGAAATCTGCGATTGCTTGAGACTTGATAGCCTTCTTTGCCTCAAACTTGATATCTAAGGGAAGGAGTTCAATCGCCCACTTGGCCACTCGACCGGTTGCATCTCTGTTGTGCAGAATCTCTGACAGTGGGGCGTCACTAACGACTGTAATGGAGTGGTCAGAGAAGTAATGTGCAACCTTCTTTGTGGTCATGTAAATCCCATATACAAGCTTCTGGTAATGGGGGTATCTTTGTTTTGAAGGGGTCAAAACTTTAGACACGTAATAGACTGGGTGTTGAACTCTGAAGGCCTTTCCTTCCTCTTCCCGCTCGATCGTAAGTACTGTGCTGACAACTTGTCCTGTGGCTGCAATGTAAAGCAGCAAAGGCTCTTTGCTGATTGGAGCAGCAAGCACCGGCTGGGTGGAGAGCAGAGCTTTGAGCTCTGCAAACGCTGCATCAGCTTCTGGAGTCCACTCGAACTTGTCAGACTTCTTCATCAGTCGGTAAAGAGGCAACGCCTTTTCACCGGGACAAGAAATGAATCGACTTAAAGCGGCCAAGCAGCCTGTAAGCTTTTGGACATCGTGCACGCGTACAGGACGCTTCATCCGGAGTATGGTGCCAATTTTCTCAGGATTGGCGTCGATCCCTCGTTCGGAAACGAGAAAACCGAGTAACTTTCCACCTGGAACTCCGAATGTGCATTTTGACGGATTGAGCTTGATATCATACCTCCTCAGGTTGGCAAAGGTTTCAGCAAGGTCAGCTCGCAGGTCGGAACCTTTCCGGGACTTGACCACAATATCATCCATGTATGCCTCCACATTCCGACTGATTTGAGTGAGTAAACACTTCTGAATCATTCTCATGAACATGCCTCCAGCGTTCTTGAGGCCGAACGGCATGGTGACGTAACAGAAGCATCCGAATGGAGTGATGAAAGCTGTTTTGATCTCGTCGGGCCCATACAGACGGATCTGATGGTACCCGGAATAGGCATCTAGGAAAGACAGTCTCTCGCACCCCGCAGTCGAGTCGACTATTTGGTCGATGCGAGGGAGAGGAAAATGATCTTTCGGGCAGGCCCGATTGATATGCTTGAAATCAATGCACATGCGGAGCGACTTGTCCTTTTTGGGGACCATGACGACATTGGCGAGCCACTTGGAATGATAAATTTCTCAGATGAACTCTGCTGCTAAGAGCCGAGCCACTTCCTCGCCAATGGCTTGCTTCTTCTGGACGGCGGACCGTCAAAGATGTTCCTTCACAGCTTGAATTTTGGGTCGACTCGTAGACGGTGCTCAGCCAGCTCTCTGGGAACTCCAGGCATGTTAGAGGGTTTCCATGCGAAGATATCCTAGTTCTCACGGAGGAGCTGGATGAGCGCTTCTTCCTATTTGGAGTCGAGCATCGTCGAGATGTGAGTCGGAGCAGCGTCGGGGTCGGTCGGGTGAATGTGGACTGTCTTTGTTTCGCCAGCCGACTGAAAAGCTGATTCTGAAGCAGGCTTCTTGGCTCGCAACAATTCACTCGGATCGGCAGTCTTTTGGTACTTTTTCAGCTCGACTACTGCCATCTGAGCGTCAGCGATCTTTGAGCCTTTCTGAAAGCATTCTTCCGCTTTCTTTTGGTTGCCAGTAACAGTGATCACACCTTTGGGGCCAGGCATCTTCAGTTTGAGATACACGTAACATGGTCGAGCCATGAAGCGTGCGTAAGCTGGCCTACCCAAAATGGCATGATAAGCACTCTGGAAGTCCACAACCTCGAATGACAACTTTTCCTTGCGGTAATTCTTTGAATCACCGAAAACCACATCAAGAGCAATCTGGCCGAGTGACTCGGCTTTCTTCCCAGGAATGACTCCATGGAAGCTCATGTTGCTGGTACTGAGTCTGGACATCGGAATGCCCATTCCTTTCAAAGTCTCAGCGTATAGTATGTTCAGGCCACTGCCGCCGTCCATCAATACCTTGGTCAGTCGAGTGCCTTCGACAACTGGGTCGACCACCAAAGCTTGCCTCCCAGGGGTGGCAATGTGCGTCGGGTGATCCGACTGGTCGAATGTGATGGCAGTCTGCGACCACTTCAGGTAATTGGGTGTTGCCGGGGCAACCATGTTCACCTCACGGTTAATGACTTTCAGTCGACTCTTGCTTGCAACATCGGCAAAAATCATCAGGGTGGAATTGACCTGGGGGTATCCATCATCACTGTCTTCTTTGTCCTCAATCCTTTCTGGCTCTTTTTCCTTATCTTTGGGCTGCTTGCCCTGGAACTGCTGGATCAGGAGCCGGCACTGTCGAGTGGTATGCTTTGGGTAAATAAAATTACCCTCTTCGTCTTTCTTGGTGTGGATGTGACACGGTAAGTCCAAAGCATCATTCCCATCTTGATCTCTGACCTTCTTGGGCTTCCAGGTGCCCTTGGGTTTCCCATTGAAGTTTCCCTGGGCAACGGCCAGGGCCTCCCCAGGAGCGGCTGGCTCGGCCTTCCGCTTCTGTTTCCGAGTGGAGTTTCCTCCGGTTTCTTGGGCGACTGCCTTGAGCTTGCCGCTTCGGAGTCGGTCTTCGTCTTCACCATTAGCGTACTTGGTGGCGATCTCCATCATCCGATTCAGAGACATCTCTCCAGTTCGACCGAACTTCAGATTCAACTCTCTGTATTTAACGCCTTCTTTGAAAGCGCAAACTGCTTGATGGTCTGGCACATTCTCAACTATGTGGTGCAGCGTGATCCACCTCTGGATGTAATCCCTCAGTGTTTCATTCGGCTTCTGCACGCAAGACCGCAACTCTGTGAGGCCTGCAGGTCGTTTGCATGTTCCTTCAAAGGTCGTGACAAACACTCGGGAGAGGTCCTCCCAGGTGTAAATGCTGCTGGGTGCCAACTGATTCAGCCACGCTCTGGCTGAGCCCTCCAACATGAGAGGCAAATGCTTCATGGCCACCTCATCATTGCCACTGCCAATCTGTACAGCCACTCGGTAATCTTCGAGCCAAGTGTCAGGCTTGGACTCACCGGTGAACTTGCTGACTCCAGTCGCCAGCCTGAAATTGGGAGGAATCACTGCGGCCCTGATGGCTCGACTGAAACATTCTGGTCCTGAAGCGTGTACCCTGCTGCTGGCGGGCGCATCTCCGTTGTGGCCTCCTCTATGAGCCCTGTTCCTGTCAACCAAACCTTGAACAAGGATAGATCTCGCATCAAAGCCTGGGTCTCTGGGGTCGACTGGGATCCTCTGCCCAACACTATGAGGGCGTCTGTCATCTTGTCGTCGAGGCGCGTACGACCCACTCCTCGGGGGAGGGGTTGGCACTCGACGTCGATCATCACGATCGAACCGGTGGTCATACTGTTCATTTCTCCTGTACTGATCACGCTGATTGTCACGCCCATCACGCCTCGGGGGAAATCTCGGGCTGTGAGCCGACTGGACTGTTTCTGATGCAACGGATCGACTGTGGATCCAGTTCCGCGACTGTGAGACAGCGGAATTCTGATTTCCTGCCGCCCGGAGCAATGCTCTGATCTGCAACAAGTCTCTGCCAGCTTCCGACTGGGAGGGCTGAATTGACTCCGCTATACGAGCCGCAGCGGCCAAATTCTGAATTGGGGTTCGGTATACCTGCGACGGCGGGAAGAGCTGACGTCGACTGGACTCGGGAGCTTGCTGACGTCGACTGGACTCGGGAGCTTGCTGACGTCGACTGGACTCGGGAGCCTGCTGACGCGCTTGCTCGTCGAGTATTCGCTGGAGATTCTCCAGTCGAGTGCGCTCGGCCAAGTTAGCCAAGCGCGCGTCCTCCAAGGCCCGGGCCTCAGGGGTTTCCCCAACAATTGGAGTGTGGAGCGCGTCCATGTTCCTGCGGCGAAGCTCCTCTCGCTGCAATGACGTGAGGGGTTCGGGACGGTACTCATCATGGGGATGCGACGGGTCGTCCCCACCCGCGCCTCCGTCAGCGCGAGGGAATCCGGGAGGACTGTGTGCCCCCTCGACCGCCAGGACCTCAGCCGCCGGGTCACTGCTGTCGCACTCGGATGTCGTCTCTGCGGAACCAGTCGACAGGTCGAACAGGCCGTAGAGGGATTCGTCGGGCTCGATTGCCGCGACTTGCAGGGCCGCCGACTGGCGGGCCACGGCATGCCTCACCCACCGCTGAAGCCTCGACCGACCTGAGCGCTTGCGCTGGCAGGAGGTGAGGCGGGCAGACGAAACGGGAGCCGATTGGTACTGGGTCAACGGCTGTTGTAGGAGGACGCCACGAACGCACGCACGAAAGTGCGCCGCGCCGCGGACGGGGCGCGCATCAACGTCGAGCGGCGCCTCCTGAAGCCAGGCGGAGTCGTCGGCGATGAAGGTGAGTGCGCCGAGACGGATCTCGCGGCCCTCCAGCGAAACTCCGCAAGAAACCATGATCAAATGGATCAGAAAAAATGCAACTTCACCAATTAGGCGCTAAGGCTCCTGCCCCATGATGGGCGCCAACTGTCGTGGTTCTAAGTCTGACAGTAATGTAGGGGTGTGTGTATGAAGAGGCTAGATCTTAGCTATTAGGAAGTTGTAACACGCAAGGTTTGCGAGTTCAGGCCCTTCTCGGAGGAAGTAACAGCCCTACCTCTCGGTGCCCGGAGGAGGGGGGTGGCTTATATAGAGTTCGCCGGCCCCCTCTTGCCCTCAGTAATGCAAGGTTTAAGGTACATTTAAGGTTGGGCGTTACTGGTAACGCCCTTAATAAAGTGCCACAAATGACCATAAAGACTACTTAATAGCCGACCGTTTGCCTGCGGAGTGACTTCAGATCTCCTGTCAGTCGAGTGGTTGGCCTCGTGATCGAGTGCTGGCTTCATGGTCGAGTGTCTTGAATCCGTCGAGTGGGATACCTTTAAGTCAATTGAAAGGCGACTTCTTCTAGGGACGTCCTTGGGTAGGGCTCTCTGGACAGGTCCGTGCCCCTACCCTAGGTACGTAGCCTCATCACCATCTGCAATTTCATTTGTCAGATTCGCACCCATGCCGTGCTTCGCAAAATACTTATCTTTCGAAGTGTATATTACCAGAGGGGGTCTCCTTGGGCTCCCTTGCTGCGGCTAGTGCGGCCTCAAGTTGGGCTTTGCACTCTTCCAGCTCCTGGGACAGTAGGGAATTATTTTCTGTAAGAACCTGCATAACAAATGATCCTTAAATCAGTTATTCTAACTATTTCAAGTCTCGGGGGCTACTGGTATATATATATAATTACCAAAATTTTCTTACCCGTATGTCTTTTACATATTGCTCCGTGGCTCTGGCTAGACCATTTTGAGCGGCACGGAGGTACGCATCTCTCGAATTGAAGGCATCTAATGCCTCTTGGGAGAAACAAGCATCGCGAAGAATTGTCCGGCGACGCCTGTGGTTCATGGCACTCTCCACCTCAGAGTTGGTGGCAGACAACCTATCCACATCCTCTGTTGGAGGAGCGTCCGGTGCGCGCCTTGTGTTCGCCTCCGCCTCCGGACCAGGCTTTGGAGCCTGGCTGGTGGAGGCGCGATTGGCAGCCTCTCCAGATATAGTCCGGCGAGGTCTCTTTGTTCTGAAGAGAGCACGAGTGTTAATATGCCTTGAAGGTATAACACCTGGGATAAGGGGGCGCGCCATACCTTTGCGCTGACGCCTCGGTCCGGACTGCACCTCTTTTCTGCTCACGGGGCCCTGCGGCCCCTCGTTGGCTTGTCACCGCAGGTTCGGCTTCCTGTCTCAAAAACCTCCCCTGCAAAGCTCAGTTGTAATCATGAAACTGAAAACACGAGAGGGCGGATCCCTATTCAGGGTACTCGGACTTCGATCTCAATTAACTGGGAGGCCGGGATTAGCCCTGGGTAATTGGCCGTAATGGCCACCAAGGCGTTGTCCTTGCTCAATTGATGGAACACTCCATCAATCAGCTCCACAGATAAGTCCGGATCCTCTTGAGAGGTCGGGTCGAGGGACCGTCCTGGGTCCTCGGGTTGTGGAGGAGGGCTGTTTATTTCTTTAATAGCCTGGCGCAATTCCTGCGTTGAAGTCGTTAGACCGAATATTTAACAATGGGAATATAAAACGGATGGGCAAGTAAATGTGACCACTTACCCAGCTTGGGGGATTGTACATAGAAAATCCACCCTGTGGGTCGACACAGAGAAATTCCTCCTCTTCTCCCTTGTACAAAGCGGACAAGGTCTTTGTTAGAACCGCAGCCGAATCCGGCCCCTTACGGCTGTAGTGGGTGGCGTCGTCCTCCCCGTTGAAGTCCCACATGGGGTGGCCACTATACTGTAGCGGCTGCACCCCTCGCATGATGCATGCGGCCATGACCCCGATCATGGTCAGTCCGGAATGAGCTAACAATCTTATCCGGCCCATCAGGTAAAGAGCGTCCTTGTCACTTTCCCTCTGAGGGATCCGTGGACGCCAACTTAAGCGCTTCTTTAGTGGAGCACTACCAAACTCAGGGAGGCCGATCCAGACAGGATCGGGCAGCGGGACGTCCTCTATGTAAAACCATTCCGAAGGCCAGTCCTCGGACGCCTTCTTTGGGGTTCCCGATAGATATCAGGTCCCGGCGATGCGCCACACTTCGGCTCCGCCCACTTGATATATTGACCCCTTCTGAGAATGGGGCACAAGGCAGAATATCTCTTTCCACAGCCCGAAATGAGCCTCAACACCCAAAAACAGCTCGCAGAGGGCTACGAAGCCCGCGATATGCAATACGGAGGCAGGCGTAAGATTGTGTAGCTGGAGGCCATAGAACTCCAGGAGCCCCCGGAGAAACGGATGGATTGGAAATCCGAGCCCTCTTATTAAATAAGGGACAAGGCATACCCGCTCTCCTTTGGAGGGATTAGGGGCACTCTCCGCTTGCTCTCCGCCATTATAGATGGTAAGACCGGCTCGAACCGGGACCATATAGGCCGGGGGGAGAAATCCCTTGGTCTGGAGCATCACTAGCTCGCCATGCGGGATGGAGCATCTCTCCCAATATCCAGGCTGAGGGCTAGAAGGGCGAAAGGAGGAGTTGCGACGGCTGGCCATGGTGGAATGGACCTTTGTCGGATGCGCTCTGATGAACACTCGCGAAGGGAAGAAGGTGTGGTTTGGATCTAAATCCTCGTCCCCTTAAATGGGTGGCTCATTTACCTGGCTAGGGGTGTGGATGTAAAAACACTCAGACTTTTCATATTCATTTGACACGTGGGAGACGGCCATTATTGGGCGTAGAAGCCAAGGAGCGCAACATTTACAAGAAACCGGACTTTATTCAACAGGTACACGGAATTTGGAGAACCCGCCTTGCAATGCCGAAGACAATCTGCGTGTCGGACTCATCGTCATTGAAGCCTGGTTCGGGGGCTACTGAGGGAGTCCTGGATTAGGGGGTGTTCGGATAGCCGGACTATACCTTCAGCCGGACTCCTGGACTATGAAGATACAAGATTGAAGACTTCGTCCCGTGTCCGGAAGGGACTTTCCTTGGCATGGAAGGCAAGCTTGGCGATACAGATATGTAGATATCCTACCATTGTAACCGACTCTATGTAACCCTAACCCTCTCTGGTGTCTATATAAACCGGAGGGTTTTAGTCCGTAGGACACAACAATCATACCATAGGCTAGCTTCTAGGGTTTAGCCTCTCCGATCTCGTGGTAGATCTACTCTTGTACTACCCATATCATCAATATTAATCAAGCAGGACATAGGGTTTTACCTCCATCAAGAGGGCCCGAACCTGGGTAAAACTTCGTGTCCCTTGCCTCCTGTTACCATCCAGCCTAGACGCACAGTTCGGGAGCCCCTACCCGAGATCCGCCGGTTTTGACATCGATAGTGCTCCTCTAAATATTCTTTAACTTTGGGCCTGTTGTGCAACTGATTTAGATGGTAGTTGTGCTTCTTTATGCTGTATGTAAGTGAGCATGGCCACAAATTGTCATCATAGAACTTGCCTTTGAACTTCTTGCTGAAGTTCTGAGCCAAATGTCTCATGCACTCCCTGTGCTCTACTCCAGCAAATACATCATCAACAGCTATCTCCAATCCTTTGCAAGCATCAATATGTATGACTAAACCATTTGGATGCCCTATGTGTTTTTCAGTTGTTGGAAAAACCAAGTCCAGCTCTCAGTTGACTCTACTTCTATGACACCATAGGCAACAGGGAATAACCAGTTGTGAGCATCAAGGGCACAAGCAGAAACAAGCTGACCCCTATACCTACCACTCAGTGCAGTTGCATCCACTGCAAGATAAGGCCTGCAACCCTCCGAGAAACCTTTTTGACATGCCTTGGAACACACAAAAACTCTTCTGAAGCACTCCTTGTACATTTTCTTTCCTCTCACGGTGTACTTCACAGTGTGCTTGTCAATTTCAACTACACTGCCTGGTGATGTTGTCTCAACTTCAGCTTTGAATGAATAAATAAGGCTGAAACTCTCACTGTACTTCCCAAACATCTTGTCTAGTGCCAGCTCTTTACCAAAATAACACCTACTCTATGGCACCTCCACTCCATACTTCTCAGTCAACCTCTGCTGAATTTCCTTTGGGCCCATGCCTGGATTATTTCTAAGCCACTGCATACAAGCATCTGCTATCCATCTTCTCTTTGCAGCCCTCAATCTCTGAGATCTATTAACACTTGGACAATTGTGAGGGTAAGGGTTGACCTTAATCTAGAAAGAAGAAGAACAAACAATTAGTAAATGCAACAGAATTGTTTCACAATTACTATAGAAACTACAGAAAGAAGAAAATGCATAAGTACCTGAAATAATGTGCTTCTCCTCATTAAAGAGGCATGTAGCCTCCACTTACATCTCTTAGAGGCACATTCGACAGTAAACCTTGTTGGGTCACTTTTCAAAATAATGAACTCTGTTTCACTCTTAATTGAGAAAGTTGCAACTGCATTTCTACACTCAACTGCAGAAGGAAAAACTAGCCCCTCCTCAATAGAGGGATTTTCTCTATCATACATCATTACAGGTATGTCCTCATCTTCAGTTCCAAATTCTGCATTGTCCTTTCCCTCTAGCTTCTCATCTTCATCTGTATCTGAAAATTCAGCTGGAATGTAGGACTCATTTTCTTTATATTCCTCAATGTTGTGCTCAGTATATCCTGGGTAAAGTTTCTCATCCTCTTCATCAGACAAAGGTTCTGCATCTGGCTCTGCTTCCTCCACAACAGGATCAACAGCTATGCTAGGTTTAGCTTGGGTTTTACTGCAAGAATGCTCTGACTGAACATTTGCACTAGAAGTTGTAGGTGGCTTGCAGCTGCTGCTTGTTGCCCTTGTTTTAGTCAATTTTCCAGATGCTTTAGAACTAGTGGGCCTTGAACCAGTGGGATTGGAATTTTTCTGTGATCTAGGCCTCTGAATAACATTGATTTCCAAATTGCATGACATTGTTTGTGAATTAGTAGCAAACATGACACCTAACTCACTATCAAACTAAATAGGAACCCAAGCAACTTTGGATGCATCCCAATACCTTATCTCCACAGCATCATATAGTCCCCATGGATATTTGGCACAAATGGTTGCCCTTAACTGATCAAATGTGCTACTGTTGTCCACAACTAATGGAAATGTGAAGCCTTGTTCTTTTCCTTTTGTACCAGCACCAGATAAAATGCATGTCTCCATTCTAACACTGAGATTGAATGCTCTAGCCGGATCCATCCTATGCAAACATGTCACAATATTAAAATACATCAAGATAGTAGCCTAAATAAGGTGCAAACATGTATATCCTAACCTAAATCCACCAAGAAACAGTAGTTCTAGGGGACAGAGGCAAGAGACAGCAGATCTGGAGGAGATGGGGGAACTTACTGTGATGTTCTCTGAGATGACCGTGTTCTTCTCTCGCAGGCGCCGCCTGTGGCAGCGCTGCCGTCCATGTCGTCCCCCATCGCCAGCAGAAGTGGATCTGGTGGGCACTGATTCGGTCGCCGCCGCCTAGGGTTTGTGAGAGAGTGAAGAACGGGAGAGAGTGAGGAACGGGAGAGTCGGGATGAGAGTGAGATGGGCCCGATGTGACGCCCGGATAATTAGGCTACAGTAATCCCGCGTTAATGATGCCACGTCACACGGTTACTGTTGTTAATCTCGTGTTATTTCAAAACTGATTCAAATTCAAATTTGAATTTAAGTCAAACCATAAAAGTTTCCAAACATTAGAACTAAAATGCTCTAAACGTGCCAAATAATGCATAGGTAATTATGGTGAAGAAACCCCCATTTTCATAAAATGTTTAAATACCCTTAGGTGGATAAAACAGTAGCAAAAACCAATATTTAAATACTTTTATAATTAACAAAATACTAAACTAAATTGTTTTGGGGTAAAACCTTTTGTTGTAGGGTTTTTTAATGTATTACTAAATTAGGGATCATTTTAATATTAGATAAAAATAAATGAAAAAGAAACTAGAAATAAAACAGAAAAGAGAAATAAATAAAAAGTAAAAAAAGAAAACAACACAAAAGGAAACCCCCCTAACCCCTGGGCCAACCGGCCAGCTACCGGCCGGCCAACCCAAAAGGCCCAATCGGCCGAACCCACCCGCACTCCCTTATCCCGAAACCCTAACCCACTACCGCTCTCCCACTCCCTCCTCCCACGACGCCACACCCCACTCCCCCACTCCCTCGTCTGGACCGGGAGGAGCCCGATCCTATCGCCCCCTCCCGACGCCCGCCACCGCGGCCACCTTGCCAACGCCGAAGCAACCCCATCGGCTTGCCTCCCCTGCGATGCGCCGTCCCTGTCGACCACCCCGACCCCCGCTGCCCCATCCCTACTAATCACGGTGAGGCCCCAGGCCTCCTCCTCCCCTGTCCCCGTGCGCACGCACGTGCACTCCCCCGCGCCCACCTCTGCTGCTCGCGCTCCGGCCACCGCTCGTGCTCACCCGCCGTCCCCTCCTCCTACTATGGTCACCGCGCCTGTGCCCCATTCGTCCTTGCTCACCCGCGTGATGTGCCCCTGCATCTGGACGCGCCTGCCCGCGCGGAAGCACACGCGCCCCGCGCCAGATGTCGCGGCCTCCTCCCGCTCGCGCC
>NC_041382.1:609486803-609503554 GCF_002162155.2 Triticum dicoccoides | reverse complement strand
GCGCCGCCGCCCGCGCGCCGTCCTGCTTCCGCCGCCTCTGCTCGCCCGCGTCGGCACAGCCCGCTGCTGCCCCGCACCCCAGCGCCGCCCCGCCGTGGCCTAGCCACTGCCGCCTCCGGCGGTTGGCCTCGCTGCGCCTATGGCTGGACCCCTCTGTCGATCTGGGTGAGCGCCATATCAGGCTAGCACCCAGCGCCCGTTTGGCCCCTAGGGCCAATGACATGGGGGCCCCACGCCCCTGAGAACGAAAAAAAATAATTAAAAATAAATAAATAAATAAATAATTTAATTAATTAATTAATCATGTTTAATTAAACTAATTAAACATTAGTTACCTAATTAACTAATTAAACTAATTAATAGGTTAATTAGGTTATTGTACCTATGACATGCGGAACCCACACGTCAGCGACCTAGTCAACACCTCTATTGACTGCTGACGTCATGCTGACATCATGATGACGTCAGCTCGCACTATTTTGGATAATGTTGGAATTAAGTAATTAAATAAATTCTAAAAATGATTTAAAAACTTTAGAAAATCATATAAAATAAACCGTAGCTCGGATGAAATTACTTTGTACATGAAAGTTGCTCAGAACGACGAGACGAATCCGGTTACGCATCCCGTTCGTCTGCCACGCATCCCTAGCATAGCAAACACGCAAATTTCCCCTCCTATTCATCTGTCCGAAAACGTGAAACACCGGGGATACTTTCCTGGATGATTTCCCCCTTCACCGGTACCACCTCATACCGTGTTAGGGCACACCTAGCATCACGCTTTGTCATGTCATGCATCGTCATGCATTTGTTTGCATTATATTTATTGTTTCTTCCCCCTCTTCTCTTGCTAGACACCAAGACCGACGCCGCTGCTACCCAGTCACTACAAGAAATATGTAAACTAGTGACCTTCTGCCAGTGACCCTGGAAGAATTGGTCATAGATCTATGACCATTTCAGACCAATTGGTCAAAAGTTGTTCGGGGGGCTCCAAACCCTAAACTATAACGACCATTTTGGTCAAAAAGGTCGTAATTTCCTTACACGAAATGGTCATAAAGTAGATAGCACTGGTCTGCTGCCTTATTTCTAGCTGATCATGACCAATATAGATGGTCATAACCTTGTAAATTGTGGTGGGTTGCTATGACTAGGCGCCACCTCATTAGTTTTGCCTATGTGTCATGTCCATGTGGCAGTTTTTGCCCTAGGTTGTGAAGCAACCTATATTTCTGTCATTCCTAAAATTCCCAAAAAATCTCATAAATATTTTGGGTCATATCTTCGTCAAATATGTAAAAAACCTTCCTTTCCTAGTTCAAAAATAATTCAAAAATATTT
Organism: Triticum dicoccoides; assembly: GCF_002162155.2. NCBI lineage: Eukaryota > Viridiplantae > Streptophyta > Magnoliopsida > Poales > Poaceae > Triticum > Triticum dicoccoides. The sequence continues at coordinate 609,502,207 of NC_041382.1, read as the reverse complement.
ATTTTCCTATTTTGTTCAGAACAACAGTTTGTGAAGGAAGTACCACTTTGGCATGTCCAAATAGTATCCATTTTCTATAGTGCTTTCCTATGCCCAAATAACCATCCTCCACCAAATTCCAGCGCAATCCATTCATTATTTTGAGCCAAGCTTCAACATTCCTATTTATGTCAAGTGTGGTAGTTTGCAAAGCAAGTACCACCTAGGCTCCTCCTTTTGAGCTGAAAATTTGTGAAGACGGTCTTCTTAGTAACTGTTCATCCTTAGCCAAAACTCACGCCCATTAGCCATGTACATTTCTCGTACCGCTAATCAAACACTTGGCTGCTAATTCATGTTTGAGCATCGATCGGTCTCCTCGTGAGAATCTTATGTTGTAATTTTCTTCCTAGCACCTACCTGGGGATTGCCCAACCCACTAGACATGACTAGGCTGCCCAGAACACATGTCAACGCCACGGTCATGCGGTGACCACGTGACGGGCATGCGAGTTTACGCGCTCTAGAGTTGGGGGCCTCGGCCACCGCCCAAACCTCGACGTATCACCACCAAACCATGTATTTATGATTAAATAGGTACTTATATAACTATAAAAGATTTTTGGAAAAAATAAATAGTAAACTATGAGGCAGCTGTAGTTCAAATTTGACCCGCTTCCTATTGAATCGGTGGGAATTTGTCTTTTTCACCAGAGGTGGATCAAAACTTTTGACACCCAACCATTTTGTCAATTGTGCATTAAATATGGCCTAGTGTTTTATAAAATTGATTTGGTCAATTTTGCAACAAATATATGGTAGGTCCTTCACACAAAAAACTCATTTCGGGCACTCGAAAAATGGAAAATGAATTTTCCGTGCACAGAAAATGAAAACTTCCTTAGGCAACATTGTTTGCCATTCCAAGATGCACCCTTTTGCACAATATGAGATCATTTGGCTTGAAAGCCATGAATCTTCACGCATGACAGCTCATTTCTGAGAACACTTTTTAAAAATAATTTCCGTATTACAAGTTTATTATTTTTCCTGGAAACCTGGTCACATATAATGACACAATGCGAAGGTTTTACAATTTTTTGAATTTTTTTGAATTTTTTATGCCCGTTTCAAAATGCGATCAAAACGGCGGGCTTGACCGTTCCTAGCTAGTGGTTGAATATTGGATTTTTTTTTGATGTTTCTCTGATTAAATAGATACTTATGTACCTAGAAATGATTTTTGGAAAAAATAAAAAGCAAACTATGAGGCAGCTGCAGTTCAAATTTGACCCGCTTCCAACTAAATCGGCGGAAATTTATCTTTTTCACCAGAGGTGGATCAAAACTTTTTACACCCAACCATTTTGTCAATTGTGCATTAAATATGGCCTAGTATTTTATAAAAATGATGTGGTCCAATTTTGCAAGAATTATTTGGTAGGTCCTTCACAAAAAAACCTCATTTGGGGCACTCGGAAAAGGAAAATGAATTTTCCGTGCACAGAAAATGAAAACCCCCTTAGGAAACATTGTTTGCCATTCCAAGATGCACCCTTTTGCACAATATGAGATCATTTTAACAAACTATGCCATGAATGTGGCCATAAGATTGGTCATTTGGCTTGAAAGCCATGAATCTTCATCCATGACAGCTCATTTCTCAGAACACTTTTTAAAAATAATTTCCGTATTACAAGTTTATTATCTTTCCTGGAAACTTGGTCACATATGATGACACAATGCGAAGGTTTTCCAATTTTTTGAATTTTTTTTGAATTTTTTATGCCCGTTTCAAAATGCGGTCAAAACGGCGGGCTTGACCGTTCCTAGCTAGTGGTTGAATCTTGGAAAACTTTTGATATTTCTCTGATTAAATAGATACTTATGTACCTAGTAATGATTTTTGGAAAAAATAAAGAGCAAACTATGAGGCGGGTGCAGTTCAAATTTGACCCGCTTCTAGCTGAATCGGCGGAAATTTATCTTTTTCACCAGAGGTGGATCAAAACTTTTTACACCCAACCATTTGGTCAATTGTGCATCAAATATGTCCTAGTATTTTAGAAAATTGATTTGGTACAATTTTGCAACAAATATTTGGTAGGTCCTTCACAAAAAAGCTCATCTTGGGCACTCAAAAATGGAAAATGATTTTTTTGTGCAAAGAAAATGATAACTTCCTTAGGTAACATTGTTTTTCATTCCAGGATGCACCCACGTGCACGATATGAGATCATTTAAACAGACTATGCCATGAATGTGGCCATAAGATTGATCATTTGGCCTGAAAGCCATGAATCTTCGCGGGATCTGTCATAGCCGCCGTGTTGCATTACGGGATCCGTCATCGCCGCTGTGTTGCATCACAGGATCCGTCGTCACCGCTGCGTGCTTCATCGCAGCACCCGTCGCCCTCACGTTGCGCTATAGTGAAACTTCACCGGCAACCATTGGATGCTGCAGTGGAGCTTCGACGGGGTAGCCGATGTTGCTATGGTGCACCGCCGTGCAGCGGTGGCACTGCAGTGAAGCCTCACCGGGCGGCGGGAGTGCTACCGAAGTTTCAATGAAGCGCCCGTGGAGCTGCAGTGAAGCACCGCTACAGTTGTAGTGAAGCATCGCCGGAGCAGCAGTGAAGCACCGCCGGGTTCGTTGAAGCTCCGACGAGGGCGGAGCTGCAACGAAGCGCCGCCGGGGTCATTGAAGTTCCGGTGCGCGGTGCTGCCATGGAGCTGTTGCATGCTGCTGCCATGGGAGTTGCCCGATTCAGTGGCTACGGTGCGTCTGATCGAATGGCTCTCCAGGCGGCTTATTTTTGGCTAAAATCATCCGGATGATTTGTAGTAACCGCCTATTTTTAATCAATTGTGACCAATTTAGATGGTCATAACGTCATACTGCATTCTGATTCGTCCGCGGACGTCTCACACGGATCATGCATCAAATACGGTTGGATGCTCACGGATCCAACGGCAGTCATCAACCCTTCCACACCAACCCCGAAACCCTAGCTATGTCCTCGTGGTCATTTTCCATCCACCCCGCCTCCTTTCTTTCTCTCCTCGCGCTGCCAATTTCCCTCGCTCTCTTCTCCTTCCTCGCTCTCGCGGCATCCCATCGATCCACGGCCAGATCCACCGCCCACCCTGACCCACTCCTCGTTCCATCCACCCTGATCCATCCCCCCTCGTCTCCGCCGCCCAGTTGCGCCGCGGCCGCCGTCTGCGGCCTCTCCTTCCCGTCCCCGTCCCCCTCCCGATCTAGTCCTCTCCCCGCCGCTCCCACCCACCGCCGACCTCGCCGTCCTCCTCACCCACCGCCGCCGACGTCGTCCCTCCCTCCCCTCACCATCTCAAGGTGGTGCTGATCGGCGACTCCGGCGTGGGCAAGTCCAACCTCCTCTCCCGTTGATGGAGCTGCAGCCACCGGAGGGGCCGGCACGTCTGATGCGGATCAATGACGGCGTTCACGGAGGAGGAAAGGGTGGTGGAGGACACGCTGGGCTACCCCAAGGCCTACGCCAGGCTCTGTCATGCTGCGGGGCGCGCTCGGCCTGCCCTACGCCCACGGCCCGCTTGACGCCTTCCTCCCCTACGTCATCCAGCCCCACCAGGTACCTGCCTCTTTTTCTCGCGCAGATCCTCTCGCCCCGCTTCGACGCCGCATTGTGATCCGATCTGGTGTGTGCAGGCGCTGCGGGCCAAGGACCTGAACGAGATGTTGCCGGTGGTGGACGCGGAGGCAGCGCCCAGCGCCAACCTGCTCTGGAAGCAGCTTGACCAATTATTTTGTGAGGCATCAAACACTGACATCTACTGGTAGTGTTTTTCTTCTCTATTGACTAGTTATCTATGCATGCCTTGTTCTGAAGTGTGGAGTGTCAACTATTTCAGCAGCATCACATATTGCAAGTAACCTCTTTCTGTTTATGGAGTGTAAACAAAATAAGAGCCCACATACACTTGCATCTTTTCTGAACATTCAGCCCATCCTATTTAGTCGAATGAAGAAAAAATGCAAGGACACCAAAAGGTGTGTAGATACACAGATAACAAATATGTGGTTCCATACTAGTTGGAACACTTTTCGCTTAAATGATGTGCATGACAGATTTATCTAGCCGTTGCACTTTACTGAACAGTTGTTTCCTAGACATGTTGGGGTTTTCAAACCTTCTCTTGGGAGTAATTATACTTGTTAACTAATGTCCTTTCGCAAGAAAAAGAAAAGCTACTGTCCTGAATGAATGTAAAAATACTATAACAAGCCCTTCTTTGTTGCATTTAGGGGCATTGCAAGGCACTGGAATTTCCTCGGAGATCTACTCTTAGCGCTTTCATTAAGCTTGCCCTATGGAGCTAGGTGAGTAAAAAAACTAATTACTCCCTCCTTCCCAAAATAAGTGTTGTTGATTGTACAAAGTTGTACTAAATTAGCGACACTTATTTTGGGACAGAGGGAGTAGTATCTTATTAATCCAGTCAAGGATGGATAACCTTATAGCCTCTGGTGCAGTTTTGTGATCCCGTACTTCTACCCGACCTACCTGCTGATCCTGCTGATATGGAGGGAGAGACGAGATGAGGCGAGGTGCTCGGAGAAGTACAAGGACATCTGGGCAGAGTACTGGCTTGTGCCCTGGAGGATTCTACCTTACGTGTACTGATTAGCTACAGAACCAGAAGGCCATGCTGTATTGTTATTGTAGACCGTGATGATCATGCAGAACTAAATGGCAAGTTCTTCTGTACATTTTTCTTTGATATCCAGTTTTGAATTGAAGTTGTATTGATCTCTAGCTTCGATGCCGTGTTGTGATCTAATATGGTGCGTGCAGGCGCTGCAGGCCAAGGACCTGAACGAGATGTTCCCGGTGGTGGACGCAGAGGCGGCGCCCATGGAGGACGCCCCTCCACCACTACTCCGACTCCATCCAGGTCTTCTTACCTTCAATTTCTTCTTCTTCTTCCCTTACCCTCCATTCCTTTGACTAAGATGTGATGTGGTTTCCTGCCATGAATGAGCAGTTGTCGCCGGATGGATGTAGGACGACCGACCATGGATGAGGAGAGCAGCACCCCCATGGTGAGCCCCTCCACCCCTTTGTTCCCCTCTGCTTTCTGTGATGCTAGAGTTTGGCCTCGGTTCCATGGCTTATTACTTGTTGTACGCCACATCGAGGACCGAGTGTTTGAGCTGATTTGTGTTGTTGGTGGTCATCTAGCTACTGATTTTCTGCTGCAAGTTGAATGCCTACTGTTCTGTGCTGTAGAAGACTACTAAATTATCTAGTTTGCATCCCTTTGATGTCATGTATGCTACTGATTTATTGCAGGTAATTAGAATGCTGTAGGTTCAGTACTAACATGGCATAATCCATTGGAATAAATTAGATGGGAATATATGGTAGGTTTAGTACAAACGTGGCTTAATCCATTGGAATTTTTGCTTCCAATGGGACAATCAGAATGTTGTAGGTTTAGTACATGACGCCATGGAAGGTTGTTCATGTTCTGTCCTTCCTCTTCTGATCTATCGGATACTAGAGTAGACCCTTGCTTTCGTTGCTAATAATACACGCATGCTCCACAACTAATCTTCTACTTGATCGCTAGCACGGTCACGATGATTGATAAACCACCAAAGAAAAGGAAAATTGGACATTTGCTAGCATTACAGTGTGAAGGATGCTCTGCTGCTCCAATGTGTCTTTTCTGTCAAAGCTTTCTTGTCAAATGTATGTGTTCAGAGTTGAATCAAAGTTTGAATAAGGCAAAGTTGCTAGCATTGCACCAGTACGCCCTTCCTAACATATGTATTTGTGTTGTTCCTCACGCCTCTCAGTTTGCTATGATTTTTTGGTGCTCTGCAGAAGAACTCAACTCACTGGATGCAGGGAAGGAGATGGAGGGTGACACACAGCCATGGAGAGGAGCAGCAGCTCAAGGTCCTTTCTCCTCCACGCCACCTCTGCCCCTCTCTCATTTTGATTTGCTATGTTGGGTTCCAAGATTAGAAATATTTTTTGTTTCCATCTTTATCCATGTGCTATCATTAACTCAGAGAAAATGTTATGTTTTGCTGATTAGTGGCAGTACATCTTTGCTTTACTATTCCTAGCAGTTGCAGTTCATCTACCATAAACATGTTGTGTACATTCTGAACCCCCAAACATGGCACAAGTGATATGTATATGCAGCAGGGAATCGTCAACTTGTACAGTTTGTTTACTGGAATGTAACTTGTACAATTTTTACTTGAATATGTTCAGTTATGAGGTCGTGTAGTTGTTTTTTCTCATCAGTTCTAAACTGCAGTACTTTACTGAATTGTTGATGATGCTGAATGAATCTAGCTTGTAGGGTTCAGTCTCTTGTTTAGATGGAATAGCACCCCATCACCTGTTGTTGTTGTTGTTGTTGTTGTTATTCACCCTATCCTTGTTGTTTTGTTTTCTTGTTGGCAGATATTTTGAGTAAATCCAAGACGAAAGATGTTCAAAGAAGCTCCAAGACATTCTTATATAGCAAGTTATGTAATAATAGCTGGGTTATCCGGGAATTTAATGTATCTTCTCTCTCTTTGTGAATGAAATAGTAATTATGTATGTGAATTAATGTATCTTCTCTCTGTTTGTGAATTTCATGTATGTTTTAGAATTACAATTTCTATTTCATATGAAATAGTAATTATGTATGTGATTTGAAAATGTGTGCAATGGAAACATGACTCATGCGACCCACTTATCAAAATAATTTGAGCACATTTGAAATTTCTGACGTGTGGGACCAGTGTATGATATTATGATATTTGGGACAAATGTAAAAAGTGGAAAATAAAATGGCAAAAAATAAAAGATCATATGATGTAAAAGGCCACATCTAGAAATAAAAAGGCCGAATTGTTGGGCCAGTCCATGTAGCTAGCAAAAATTAATAGGAAAAATAAATATTAGAAAGGCCAAATTAATGGGCTCGACCCATATAAACACCAAATTGAACCGGGCTGATTCTTGTGCCACATCAGATTGCCACGTCGGATGCCTACGTGGCCTGGGGAGGCTGCTAGTGACCAAAACAAAACATTAGGCATATTTTGGTCGTAAACGTCCATGACCTTCTCATAGAGAAGGTCGTTAATTTCAGTTTACGACCGCCAGCTTTTGACCTTCTGTTTTTGGTCAAAAAAAAGGTTGCAAATGAAAAACAATGACCTTTAAGTGAACAATAGTCAAGGTCACAAGTTGACATATTTCTTGTAGTGAGTACGACTACGGTGTTGACGACCCCTCTCTCTTGCCAAAGCAACCAGGCAAGCCCCCCCCTGATCACCAGATATCGCCTAATCTCTCTCTACTGCTTGCATTAGAGTAGTGTAACATGTTACTGCTTTCCGTTAATCCTATCCTGATGCATAGCCTGTCCTTGTAACTACTGTTGTTACCTTTACCTGCAAACCTAATGCTTAGTATAGGATGCTAGTGTTCCATCAGTAGCCCTACACTCTTGTCCGTCTGCCATGCTATACTACTGGGTCGTGGTCACTTCGGGAGGTGATCAAGGGCATATGCTATATACTTTATACTGTAACATTACTTATGATACTGTTCGGAGATGGGGGCTGAAGGGGCAGGTGGCTCCAACCCGGTAGAGGTGGGCCTGGGTTCCCGATGGCCCCCGACTGTTACTTTGTGGTGGAGCGACATGGCAGGTTGAGACCACCTAGGAGAGAGGTGGGCCTGGCCTTGGTCGGCGTTCGCGGATACTTAACACACTTAACGAGATCTTGGTATTTGATCTAAGTCTGGCCACTGGCCTATACGCACTAACCATCTATGCGGGGACAGTTATGGGCACTCGACGTCGTGGTATCAGCCGAAGCCTTCGTGACATCAGCGACTGAGTGGCGCGCTCATGTCTACTACACAACCTTCTTCTTGTAGACGTTGTTGGGCCTCCAAGTGTAGAGGTTTGTAGGACAGTAGCAAATTTCCCTCAAGTGGATGACCTAAGGTTTATCAATCCGTGGGAGGCGTAGGATGAAGATGGTATCTCTCAAGCAACCCTGCAACCAAGTAACAAAGAGTCTCTTGTGTCCCCAACACACCCAATACAATGGTAAATTAGGTGCACTAGTTTGGCGAAGAGATGGTGAAACAAGTGGTATATGGATAGTAGATAAAGGTATTTGTAATCTGAAATAATTAAAACAGCAAGGTAACGAATGATAAAAGTGAGTGTAAACGGTATTGCAATGCTAGGAAACAAGGCCTAGGGTTCATACTTTCACTAGTGCAAGTCCTCTCAACAATAATATCGTAATTGGATCACATAACTATCCCTCAACATGCAACAAAGAATCACTCCAAAGTCACTAATAGCGGAGAACGAATGAAGATATTATGGTAGGGTACGAAACCACCTCAAAGTTATTCTTTCCAATCAATCAGTTGGGCTATTCCTATAAGTGTCACAAACAGCCCTAGAGTTTGTACTAGAATAACACCTTAAGACACAAATCAACCAAAACCCTAATGTCACCTAGATACTCCAATGTCACCTCAAGTATCCGTGGGCATGATTATACGATATGCATCACACAATCTCAGATTCATCTATTCAACCAACACAAAGGACCTCAAAGAGTTCCCCAAAGTTTCTACCAGAGAATCACGACGAAAACGTGTGCCAACCCCTATGCATAGGTTCATGGGCGGAATCCGCACGTTAATCACCAAAACATACATCAAGTGAATCACGTGATATCCCATTGTCACCACAGATATCCACGGCAAGACAGGCATGAAGTGTTCTCAAATCTTTAAAGACTCAATCCGATAAGATTACTTTAAGGGGAAAACTCAATTCATTACAGGAGAGTAGAGGGGGGAATAAACATCATAGGATCCAAATATAATAGCAAAGCTCGCGATACATCAAGATCGTATCACCTCAAGAACACGAGAGAGAGAGAGAGAGAGAGATCAAACACATAGCTACTGGTACATACCCTTAGCCCCGAGGGAACTACTCCCTCCTCCTCATGGAGAGCATCGGGATTATGAAGATGGCCACCGGAGAAGGATTGCCCCCTCCGGCAGGGTGCCGGAACGGGTCTAGATTGGCTTTCGGTGGCTACGGAGGCTTCTGGCGGCGTAACTCCCGATCTATTGTGCTCCCGGATGTTTTTTGGGTATATGGAGATATATAGGCGGAACAAGTACGTCAGGGGGGCACAAGGGTGGAGGGCGCGCCCAGGGGGGTGGGCGCGTCCCCTGCCTCATTACCTCCTCGCAGATCCCCCGACGTGCACTCCAAGTCTTCTGGGCTTCTTTCCTTCCAAAAATAACTTCTCTAGTTGATTTCGTTCCGTTTTGACTCCGTTTGATATTCCTTTTCTTCAAAACACTGAAATAGGCAAAAAACGACAATTCTGGGCTGGGCCTCCGGTTAATTGGTTAGTCCCAAAAATAATACAAAAGTGGATAATAAAGCCCAATATTGCCCAAAATAGTAGATAACATAGCATGGAGCAATCAAAAATTATAGATACATTGGAGACGTATCAAGCATCCCCAAGCTTAATTCCTGCTCGTCCTCGAGTAGGTAAATGATAAAAACAGAATTTTTGATGTGGAGTGCTACTTGGCATAATTTCAGTGTGATTCTTCTTAATTGTGGTATGAATATTCAGATCCATAAGATTCAAGACAAAAGTTCATATTGACATAAAAACAATAATATTTCAAGCATACTAACCAAGCAGTTATGTCTTCTCAAAATAACATGGCCAAAGAAAGTTATCCCTACAAAATCATATAGTCTGGCTATGCTCTATCTTCACCGCACAAAGTATTTAAATCATGCACAACCCCGATGACAAGCCAAGCAATTGTTTCATACTTTTGGTGTTCTCAAACTTTTTTCAATCTTCACGCAATACATGAGCGTGAGCAATGGACATAATACTATAGGTGGAATAGAATGGTGGTTGTGGAGAAGACAAAAAGGAGAAGAAAGTCTCACATCAACTAGGCGTATCAACGGGCTATGGAGATGCCCATCAATAGATATCAATGTGAGTGAGTAGGTATTGCCATGCAACGGATGCACTAGAGCTATAAGTGTATGAAAGCTCAATAAAAGAAACTAAGTGGGTGTGCATCCAACTCGCTTGCTCACGAAGACCTTGGGCACTTTGAGGAAGCCCATCATTGGAATATACAAGCCAAGTTCTATAATGAAATATTCCCACTAGTATATGAAAGTGACAACATAGGAGACTCTCTATCATGAAGATCATGGTGGTACTTTGAAGCACAAGTGTGGTAAAAGGATAGTAGCATTGTCCCTTCTCTCTTTTTCTCTCATTTTTTATGGCCTCTTTTTTTATTTGGGCTTCTTTGGCCTCTCTTTTTTTCGTCCGGAGTCTCATCCCGACTTGTGGTGGAGTCATAGTCTCCATCATCCTTTCCTCACTGGGACAATGCTATAATAATGATGATCATCACACTTTTATTTACTTAGAACTCAAGAATTACAACTCGATACTTAGAACAAGATATGACTCTATATGAATGCCTCCAGCGGTGTACCGGGATGTGCAATGATGCATGAGTGACATGTATGAAAGAATTATGAACGGTGCCTATGCCACAAATACGATGTCAACTACATGATCATGCATAGCAATATGACAATGATGAAGCATGTCATAATAAACGGAACGGTGGAAAGTTGCATGGCAATATATCTCGGAATGGCTATGGAAATGCCATGATAGGTAGGTATGGTGGCTGTTTTGAGGAAGGTATATGGTGGGTGTATGATACCGGCGAAAGGTGCGCGGTATTAGAGAGGCTAGCAAAGGTGGAAGGGTGAGAGTGAGTATAATCCATGGACTCAACATTAGTCATAAAGAACTCACATACTTATTGCAAAAATCTATTAGTTATCGAAACAAGGTACTACGCGCATGCTCCTAGGGGGATAGATTGGTAGGAAAAGACCATCGCTTGTCCCCCACCGCCACTCATAAGGAAGGCAATCAATAAATAAATCATGCTCCGACTTCATCACATAACGGTTCACCATACGTGCATGCTACGGGAATCACAAACTTCAACACAAGTATTTCTCAAATTCACAACTACTCAACTAGCATGACTCTAATATTACCATCCTCATATCTCAAAACAATCATCAAGCATCAAACTTCACTTAGTATTCAATACTCTATATGAAAGTTTTATTATTCTCGAATACCTAGCATATTAGGATTTAAAGCAAATTACCATGCTATTTAAGACTCTCAAAATAATATAAGTGAAGCATGAGAGTTCATCCATTTCTTCAAAATAAAACTACCACTATGCTATAAAAGATATAAGTGAAGCACTAGAGCAAATGACAAACTACTCCGAAAGATATAAGTGAAGATCAATGAGTAGTTGAATAATTATGCAACTATGTGAAGACTCTCTAACATTTAATAATTTCAGATCTTGGTATTCTATTCAAATAGCAAGCAAAGCAAAATAAAATGACATTCTAAGAATAGCAAACATCATGTGAAGAAGCAAAAACTTAGGATCAACCGATACTAACCGATAGTTGTTGAAGAAAAAAGGTGGGATGCCAACCGGGGCATCCCCAAGCTTAGATGCTTGAGACTTCTTGAAATATTATATTGGGATGCCTTGGGCATCCCCAAGCTTGAGCTTTTGTGTCTCCTTAATTCCTCTCATATCACGGTCTCCCTAAATCTCAAAAGTTTCATCCACACAAAACTCAACAAGGACTCGTGAGATAAGTTAGTATAAACCATTGCAAAAACCCTATCATACTCTACTGTAGAAAATCACTAAAATTATTATTCAAAATTGCATACTAAATGCCTCTGCATATTTAATAGTCCTATCCTCAAATAGAATCATTAAAGAAGCAAACATATGCAAACAATGCAAACATAACAGCAATCTGCCTAAACAGGATAGTCTGTAAAGAATGCAGCAACATCCATACTTCCCTAACTCCAAAAATTATGAAATAAAATCCCCACTGTAGTAAATTTACCAGAGCTTAATATGCAAAATGTTTCAACATTTTATCGCATTCTTACTTTTTTAGGGAATTATTGCAACAGCGGTAAACTTTCTGTTTTCAAATAGCAACATGTATACTTGTAACATAGGCATAGTAAAGGCTATCAATGCCACTTTTATTGAAATAAAAGATTCAAGACAATGTTCTAAATAACAGCAAGAAAATCCTAACAAAATAAATTGATGCTCGAAGCAAAACACATATCATGTGGCGAATAAAAATATAGCTCCAAGTAAAGTTACCGATGAACGAAAACGAAAGAGGGGATGCCTTCCGGGGCATCCCCAAGCTTAGGCTTTTGGTTGTCCTTGAATATTACCTTGGGGTGCCTTGGGCATACCCAAGCTTAGGATCTTGCCACTCCTTATTCCATAGTCCATCGAATCTTTACCCAAAACTTGAAAACTTCACAACACAAAACTTAACAGAAAACTCGTAAGCTCCGTTAGTATAAGAGAGTAAATCACCACTTCAAGGTACTGTAATTAACTCATTATTTATTTATATTGGTGTTAAACCTACTGTATTCCAACTCCTCTACGGTTTATAAACTATTTTACTAGCCATAGATTCATCAAAATAAGTAAACAACACATGAAAAACAGAATCTGTCAAAAACAGAACAGTCTGTAGTAATCTGAATCAAACGTATACTTCTGGAACTCATAAAATTCTAAAATAAATTTATGGACCTGATTAATTTATCTATTAATCATCTTCAAAAAGAATTAACTAAATAGCACTCTCCAAATAAAAATGGCAGCAATTCTCGTGAGCGCTAAATTTTCTGTTTTTTACAGCATGATCGCAAAGACTTTCCCCAAGTTTTCCCAAAGGTACTACTTGGCACAAGCACTAATTAAAAGCATAAAAACTCAATAATAACAGAGTCTAGATGAATTATTTATTACTAAACAGGAAAAAGTAAGGAACTAAAATAAAATTGGGTTGCCTCCCAACAAGCGCTATCATTTAACGCCCCTAGCTAGGCATGACGATTTTAATGATGCTCACGATGATTTCAACGATGCTCACATAAAGGATAAGAATTGAAACATAAAGAGAGCATCATGAAGAATATTACTAGCACATTTAAGTATAACCCACTTCCTATGCATAGTGATTTTGTGAGCAAACAACTTGTGGAACAAGAATCAACTTGCATAGGAAGGCAAAACAAGCATAACTTTGAAACTTTAAGCACATAGAGAGGAAACTTGATATTATTGCGATTCCTACAAGTATATATTCCTCCCTCATAATAATTTTCAGTAGAATCATGAATGAATTCAACAATATAAACATCACACAAAGCATTCTTTTCATGATCTACAAGCATAGAATTTTTATTACTCTCCACATAAGCAAATTTCTTCTCATGAATAATAGTGGGAGCAAACTCAACAAAATAACTATCATGTGAGGCATAATCCAATTTAAAGTTAAAATCATGATGAAAAGTTTCATGGATATTATTAATCTTTATAGCATACAACTCATCACAATAATCATCATAAATAGGGGGCATGCTCTCATCATAATAAATTTTCTCATCAAAACTTGGGGACAAAAAATATCATCTTCATCAAACATAGCTTCCCCAAGCTTGTGGCTTTGCATATCATTAGCATCATGGATATTCAAGGAATTCATACTAACAACATTGCAATCATGCTCATCATTAAAATATTTAGTGCCAAACATTCTAATGCATTCTTCTTCTAACACTTCGGCACAATTTTCCTTCCCATCATACTCACAAAAGATATTAAAAAGATGAAGCGTATGAGGTAAACTCAATTCCATTTTCTATAGTTTTGTTTTATAAACTAAACTAGTGATAAAACAAGAAACTAAAAGACTCTATTGCAAGATCTAAAGATATAGCTTCAAGCACTCACCTCCCCGGCAACGGCGCAAGAAAAGAGCTTGATGTCTACTACACAACCTTCTTCTTGTAGACGTTGTTGGGCCTCCAAGTGCAGAGGTTTGTAGGACAGTAGCAAATTTCCCTCAAGTGGATGACCTAAGGTTTATCAATCCTTGGGAGGCGTAGGATGAAGATGGTCTCTCTCAAGCAACCCTGCAACCAAATAAAAAAGAGTCTCTTGTGTCCCCAACACACCCAATACAATGGTAAATTGTATAGGTGCACTAGTTCAGCGAAGAGATGGTGAAACAAGTGGTATATGGATAGTAGATAAAGGTATTTGTAATCTGAAATAATAAAACAGCAAGGTAACGAATGATAAAAGTGAGCGTCGGTATTGCAATGCTAGGAAACAAGGCCTAGGGTTCATACTTTCACTAGTGCAAGTCCTCTCAACAATAATATCATAATTGGATCACATAACTATCCCTCAGCATGCAACAAAGAGTCACTCCAAAGTCACTAATAGCGGAGAACGAACGAAGATATTATGGTAGGGTATGAAACCACCTCAAAGTTATTATTTCCAATCAATCCGTTGGGCTATTCCTATAGGTGTCACAAACAGCCCTAGAGTTCGTACTAGAATAACACCTTAAGACACAAATCAACCAAAACCCTAATGTCACCTAGATACTCCAATGTCACCTCAAGTATCCGCGGGCATGATTATACGATATGCATCACACAATCTCAGATTCATCTATTCAACCAACACAAAGGACCTCAAAGAGTTAGCCAAAGTTTCTACCAGAGAATCACGACGAAAATGTGTGCCAACCCCTATGCATAGGTTCATGGGCGGAACCCGCACGTTAATCACCAAAACATACATCAAGTGAATCACGTGATATCCCATTGTCACCATAGATATCCACGGCAAGACATGCATGAAGTGTTCTCAAATCTTTAAAGACTCAATCCGATAAGATTACTTTAAGGGGAAAACTCAATTCATTACAAGAGAGTAGAGGGGGGAAGAAACATCATAGGATCCAAATATAATAGCAAAGCTCGCGATATATCAATATCGTATAACCTCAAGAACACGAGAGAGAGAGATCAAACACATAGCTACTGGTACATACCCTTAGCCCCGAGGGAACTACTCCCTCCTCCTCATGGAGAGCATCGGGATGATGAAGATGGCCACCGGAGAAGGATTGCCCCCTCCGGTAGGGTGCCAGAACGGGTCTAGATTGGCTTTCGGTGGCTACGGAGGCTTCTGGCGGCGGAACTCCCGATCTATTGTGCTCCTGGATGTTTTTTGGGTATATGGAGATATATAGGCGGAACAAGTACGTCAAGGGGGCCATGAGGGGCTCACGAGGGTGGAGGGCGCGCCCAGGGGGTGGGCGCGCCCCCCCCCCGCCTTGTGACCTCCTCGC
>NC_041382.1:609474811-609486562 GCF_002162155.2 Triticum dicoccoides | reverse complement strand
TTCTTTCCAAAAATAACTTCTCTAGTTGATTTCATTCCGTTTCGACTCCGTTTGATATTCCTTTTCTTTGAAACACTGAAATATGCAAAAAACATCAATTCTGGGCTGGGCCTCCGGTTAATAGGTTAGTCCCAAAAATAATATAAAAGTGGATAATAAAGCCCAATATTGCCCAAAACAGTAGATAACATAGCATGGAGCAATCAAAAGTTATAGATACGTTGGAGACGTATCACGCGCTCCGGATTGGACGGTAAGCCTGCTCTTGTATTAAGGGGGCCAGTTCTGCTTCCGGCCGCTTTCGCAACGTGCAGGTGTGCAAAGGGCGATGGGCCCAGACCCCTGCGCATAGGATTTAGACCAGTGTGCTGACCTCTCTGTTGTGCCTAGGTAGGGCTGTGACGTGTTGATCTTCCGAGGCCGGGCATTACCCAGAAAAGTGTGTCTGGACAAAGGGGATCGAGCGTGTTGGGAAATGTGGTGCACCCCTGCAGGGAAGTTAATCTATTCGAATAGCCGTGATCTTCGGTAACAGGACGACTTGGAGTTGTACCTTGACCTTATGACAACTAGAACCAGATACTTAATAAAACACACCCTTCCAAGTGCCAGATACAACCGGTGATCGCTCTCTCACAGGGCGACGAGGGGAGCATCATTGGTTAGGATTATGCTATGCGATGTTACTTGGTGAACTTACCATCTACTCTCTTCTCCTGCTGCAAGATGGAGGTTACCAGAAGCGTAGTCTTCGAAAGGACTAGCTATCCCCCTCTTATTCCGGCATTCTGCAGTTCGGTCCACATATGTTACCCCTTTTCCATTTGATACCAATGCATACATATGTAGTGTAGTTCCTTGCTTGCGAGTACTTTGGATGAGTACTCACGGTTGCTTTGCTCCCCCTTTTCCCCTTTCCTATACCCGATTGTTGCAACCAGTTAATGGAGTCCAGGAGCCAAAGGATCCTGAGGATGATGGATGATTCTACATGGAGTTCGGCTTCGAGGAGTAGTTAGGAGGTCCCAGGCAGGAGGCCTACACCTCTTTCGATCTGTATCCCAGTTTGTGCTAGCCTTCTTAAGGCAAACTTGTTTACTTATGTCTGTACTCAGATTTTTGTTGCTTTCGCTGACTCGTCTATGATAGAGCTCTTGTATTTGAGCCCTCGAGGCCCCTGGCTTTGTAATATGATGCTTGTATGACTTATTTTATTTGTAGAGTTGTGTTGTGATATCTTCCCGTGAGTCCCTGATCTTGATCGTACACGTTTGCGTGTATGATTAGTGTACGATTGAATCGAGGGCGTCACAAGTTGGTATCAGAGCCGACTGCCTGTAGGAACCCTCCTTCCACACTCCTTGGCCGAAGTCGAGTCTAGTCAGTGAAAATTGTTTTACTAATATGGTTGTGCGGCCCATGGGCCCATGCCGCCATTGGGTGGTATTAGTATCTTTTATTCCTCGACCTATACTCTGGGACTCTAATCTCTCTTCTATTCGGGTTAAATGATTTTGCTAAAAAAATTAACTTTAGGTTCTCGAAAACACTTTCTCCTGGAGAGCCCCTCACTCCAGATGATTGCTTGGTGCGCTGAAGGATTCCAAAGATACTCTCCAATGTTATCCCGAGAACTTGTGCCATCGCTATTGCAATTCCCTTCCATAAATAAACCCCTATGGATAACCACGTGCACTTGCCATTCATACAATCATTCCCCGTTGATCTTGTTATTACAAGATACCCTAGAATTTTTACTATTGTTTCAAGAATAGTTTGTGCCTACCGCCTTGCAGTTCTTGCCACATGAATACCCCTACGGATAATTCCTCTCACTTACTGAGTATCGCTCATCCCAGTTGTTCATGTGTTTCAGAAGGGTCTTTGAAATAATATTCGATCTTCAAAAAATCCTTAGCAGCTTATTGCTCTTGTAATTCTTGCTTGCTTGCATTATGGTTAATCCCATAAGTATAGTAATCTTATTGGCATCCTTTGCCACTATCTTTTTGAGCCCATTGATTCATTAAGTGTGAATGCTCGCAATCCTCAACTAGATCCTAGAATTCATCCTTCCAGCTCAGACGCCATTTAAACATGAGTTGGATCTTGACCAATCAAATTGCCATCGATTGTACCCCTAAGGCTATTCAGCTTATCCATCCTTAATCAGAGCATTTGCTTCTGATCCCTTGATTTGGAAATCATAATTCCTTTTCATTTGAGCTTTGAGTTAGTCAGTTGTTTCTATAATCTAATCTCCTTGCATTCTTGTTCCTCTGGTTGAGTACTGACGCTCACATCAGATCCCTTGTGGACCACTAGATCCTTTGTTGGATTTTACCCGACAACGTCCTTCATATTCAATAAGCCTGTGAGCCTTTCCTCGAATACATAATGCCTTTGGTAAATTGTATCCTCTGCTTTCTCAAGCATGCTTTGCTATCGATCTTGTGTTGAATTATTCTTGAAATTTGTGGCATATGCTCCTAAGATGCCCTGATGGGTTGAACCTATGCCTTCCCCAAACCGTATGAACCCGAAAGTTTTCGCGAGTCATACTCTTCTGTTGTTTTGCCAGATAAAATTTCTACACTACAGTTTCATCAAAAGAGAGAAGTAAAATGAAAGGTTATGTGTTGAAGAAGTGGGAGTCGACCTTGAACCTTTGTGTTCATGCCCATGGACACGATCTAGATCCTATCATGGAAGCTTCTTGTAATAATAACTATTTTGTTGATATAATATCCTTTGGTATCGGTGAATTGATCCTTGGCAATTGTGGTTTCGACCATATGTTCTTCTTTAACCCCATTTCACGGGCAAGTTTAAGCACTTGTCTACTGTGGATCAATACACCAGTCCAACCTTTACTTTGATCTTCCGTCGAGTATTACACACTTGTACCTCGATAATATCAAGTATTACATAACCTCTTATGAGTTCTTCATCAAGTACTACATTCTCACTGATTCCAATTTTTCACGGGCTCTGAGCTATTAAACACTCAAAGACCGATAACTGAACTGAGTCCACACTTCGGTTCAACAACTATTATAAATCTTCTTTGCTTACGAGTTTGTACCCAATCACGTCCTTCCTACCCTATTTGGCTATATCATTATTGTGATGATTTTAACTGTGCTACCTGGTCCTTATTCCTGGAGCACAACTTTCGACGATGAGCTAAGCTTACGTCGATCTTCCTCATTATACCATTTCGCCTTAAACAGCGAGCTTGGTTTCGAGTTTGTGTCATACCCTTGGTTTCAATAACCTTTCGCTTCATCATTCCTCGGCTTAATGTCATCGCCGACCGATTACGTCTTCATGAAATCTCTCAACAATTGTGTCGTGATCATCATCGGCATTCTGAGCTCTTCCAGGATGTCAATTGAGTTCATTACGAGAAATACCATCCTTTCCCTCGATGATCTGTGTTATCATCGACCACTTTATTGACTTCCCTCCAGCACAAACTTGCTCGTGTTTCGTGTTATACCTTGAGATCCTTGCTATCCAACATTTGTTCTTTACCTTGGAGTATTACCATCTCATATATCAAAAATCTTGTGAGAATTATTCCACCTCTTGAGAATTCTTGACATGAAATACTTCTCGCCATGGTTATTCATTTCTTGGTCCCCATGTTGTTTCTAGCCGGGAAAACCGACAATTGAACTAGGATGTCTGACTTCAAAACTTCTAGCAACCCTATTGCTTTGAAGTTAATGGTCGATAACATTCTTAGACCATTGGTTATCGAATCACCATTATAACATGGATCATGCTACCTAAGCCCATATTTCGGGTTCCCCTTTCAATCAATGACTAACTGTGTATGTTTTCCTTGAGCATACCTCATTATATCTTTGATCTGAGAAATGTTATCTCCTTGTTCGAATACTGGTGGTAATCCATCTTTGGAAATCTCGATTCATTATTGCTGAGTTCATCAGCCACCCCTCATTCTCTCCTTGGTTTAATGATGAACTCTTGTTTCCGAACTCTCTTCCATAGTTCATTTCCTAAGAATCTTACAATGTCATCTTGATAATAGGTGTTGCACCTTCTTCTCATGCATCCTGAGTATGAGGTATCCTGACACCAATCAGATCTGAATCTCGGTCAGATATGATGGTCGGAACATATTTTCAGGAGTTATGACATTGGTCTTCGTATGACCCGGTAAGGCGATGCCATGCCTAGCACACCTGGTCGGAGGACCTATTGTTATAGTTCTCCCTTTTTAGCAAAGTTATCCATTCTTACATAAGGAAATTGTAAGACTTATTCTATAAGTTGTTCCTGATGAATCCTTTGACTATCCAAAGTTCGACCTTGCTTGAAGACCATGTCAATGCTATCTCAAAGCTTGTCTGTGGTACTCCGATTTTCAACAAGAACATTTGAAGCCCAATGCTAAATGTTTCCTGCTCAATTACCCAAACACCACTGTATGGGTAAGGTCATGAAATTTCTCTCCCCTTACCTAAAAGAGTTTTCTACACTATATCCTGTCATGGATATCGTGCTCTGCCTGACCTTGGGAAGGATATACCCTTGAATTATGTGTTTAAGCACATTTTCCTTTCCATTGATCTGTTTAATTGTAGCGACCAGACCTCAAATGGTCCAATCTCTGTGCTCAGGTGTCATCCCTGGATCAGTAATGCTGACACCACACAATACTTGAAGGATTTATAACAGAGTAGCAATCACACACTTATTACAACGAGTGTCTCAAAAGAGAACTTAATACAATAAATATGGCTTAAGGCCATCTAATAACGATAACAGCGGAAGGCTTGGAAGACAAGTGAGTCCATCAACTCCAACGACATCACTGAGTATAGAACCATGACCTAAAAGGCACCTTACTCGTCGTCTGAAAAGTCTGCAACATGAATGTTGCAGCCCGAAATGGGTCAGCACATGGATTATGCTGGCAATATAACACATAGAGAGCCATCAAAGGAATAAGACTATACTATATGCATATTTGGCTGGTGGAAAGCTCTATGGTTACAGTTTTGCATAAAGCTAATTTTTCCCTACTGCAAAGGAATAAATTTTATTTAACTATCATGGTGGGTGTTAAACATTGAGAATGGTTGACAGCATTCTCAATCCCAATTAAGAAACATCATTAAAACCCAACAATATTAATTTAG
The DNA here is from genome assembly GCF_002162155.2 of Triticum dicoccoides. Taxonomy (NCBI): domain Eukaryota; kingdom Viridiplantae; phylum Streptophyta; class Magnoliopsida; order Poales; family Poaceae; genus Triticum; species Triticum dicoccoides. Next base: position 609,481,388 of record NC_041382.1, on the reverse strand, counting down.
AGTAACATGATGAGATTCACATGATAATCCAAGTACTAGATACTCAAGATGTCCATAACCGGGGACACGGCTAACCATGATTAGTTTATACACTCTGTAGAGGTTTGCACACTTTTCCCCACAAGGCTCGATCTCCTCCGTTGGGATTCTCGCACTACATGGTGTTTGAGAAACGGATGACCGAGACATAGTCTTTCAGAAGTGCTAGCACCTTACGATCGGGTAGACCATTACACCTACTTTCCCCTACATCTGCTAGTCTACCACTGTAAGAGTTCGCATGACTTACTCAACTATGCTAGAGCCCATAGTAGCTTGTGGCTGCACACGGAAATTTCTAGTATGAAAAATCTCATGATCCCTTTGAGCCTGGGTGGCGGTCCAAAAGAAAAACAGGCAATCGCTGGAATACCCAGGTGCCTCAATCCACCCAGATGTGTATTTATGTTTCCACCTTAGATAAACCATTAATTAAACAAACTCACATCTGTCATGGATTTCACTCACCCAATCCACGTCTACTAGCATAGCATGGCATAATAAGCAAACGTAGAAGTAACTCCCAAAGGTTTGATAATAAACAGGTAATAGGTACTACCTCAACTACTTCCCAAACCCACAATTTAATTAGATCCTAATCATGCAATGTGTGAGGGTTGATCGAATGCAATAAAAACTAGGTAGTAGGAGGTATGACCAAAGTGTTACTTGCCTTGCTGATGATCCGCAAAACCTAGCGATTCGAAGTAGCAAGTGGCGCACTTCGGGTACTCTATCGCAAACAAACAAGCATACAATAAGTACTCAACTAATGCATAGGTAAAACTCAAATAAGAGATCTAACCAGAAAGTTCAACTTAAGAACTTCGGTTGGCAAAAGGAACCAAATCGAACAAAGCAACGAAAGACAAACGGCAAAAGAAACAGGATTCGTTTACTATTCTTGATCTAGGTCAAATTTTACAGAAGCAAAAACTTGTTTGAGTTGGTTAAACGGAAAGAGGGTTTCGAGACGAAACTCCAGGCGCTTGAATCGCCTGATTCCGATAAATGAGCGAAAAGTTATACTAAAATGAAAATCGGATCAGGAATCGCGATCGGAAAAATCGCGGATTTAATTCGAGAAAAAGAAAAACGACGAACAGATTAACGAACGAATGTTCGTTATCTGGATCTAAACGATGAACGCATTCGTTAAAACGAACGAACGAGCAAACACTCGCTAATTAACTAAACCGAAAAAACCGATCTAACGAGAAAAAAACAGATCTAAGTATTTTTAAAAAAACCGATCGGTTTTCTTCGCGAAAACCGAGGCAACGACGGCTACCTCGGCGGCACCGGCGAACGACGACGGGGCGGCCGCGGGTGGCGGCACGGCGCGGCTAGGGTTAGGGTTTGGGGCGGGGCGCGGTTGGGCTGTTCGGGCCTCGGGGCGGCGCTAGTTAAAGGCCTCGACCAGGGAGTCCTGGCCGGATACGGCGCGTAGGTCGCTTCGGTTTTTTTTAATAATTATGCTCAGAAATAAAAGGAATACTAAACGGACTCCAAAAATGCCGAAATAAATTTTCCCCGGCTTCTAAAATCAAGCCGCACAGGATGAACATTTATTTGAGGCCTAAATGCAATTTTGAAAAACGCACATTTTTCCTAAATTCAAATAAAATAGCAAATAAATCCAAATAAAATCTTATTTGATTTTTTATTAATTCTCAATATTTATTTATTTTTGAGAAAGTCATTTTATTCCCTCTCTCATATTTTGATAATAGAAATATTTGAAGACAAAATAAATAATATCAAATGATCCTATTTTCAAAATTTGAGAAAACTCAAATATGAAAATAATGAAATCCCCAACTCTCTCCGAGGGTCCTTGAGTTGCGTAGAATTTGTAGGATCAACCAAAATGCAATAAAATATGATATGCAATGATGATCTAGTGTATAGCATTCCAAATTGAAAATTTGGGATGTTACATTAGTCTGATGATCACCTTTTCCTTTCCATTGTTTTGTTTAACCTTACTAGGTGATCTATATGATCTAAGCAGTAATATCCTCCTGCTTATGTAAACACCTCGGTATACAATACTGTCAGCAATACCCTGTTACTATTGTTGACGACATTCCGGTAGCCACCGATGGACGAGAACTTTGCCCAATGGTCCGCCTCGTTCAACGAGTAGGAAAATGGTTCTCTTCGTCCCTCGCCCTTGGTATTGACATTGTTGCCGACATAACTTACAAGCTACTCTCTGACATGCCTTACTATCATGACCGTGCAAGATGTCACCGCCTTCCTACGTTAACCCACATGGTGGGCCCATAACCCATAGTTCCACATGATCGAAACCTGACTCTCCTGTACACCTTGTTGACAAAGTTATCCTTTGCTCTTGGTTTCGTAGGTAATTCAAGAGCCACCTTCCTAGTGCTCTATTCTGGTATCAGACGCAATACTTACTCTCGCTGCTCTGAACCCCTTTCTCACTCTGGTTCAGACTTTGAGCAGCTATCTATCCGCTTGGAACCTCTCGTTGTACCTTCGTACCTTACTCTCGATGTATTTTATATGTTCAACTCGGAAGATAATCTTATGCTCATTCATGTGTTAACTGTAACATCCCAAAATTTCAATTTGGAATGTTATACACTAGATCATCATTGCATATCATAATTTTTTGCATTTTGATTGATCCTAGAAATTTCACGCAACTCAAGGACCCTCGGAGAGAGTTGGGGATTTCGTTATTTTCATATTTGAGTTGTCTCAAATTTTGAAAATAGGATCATTTGATTTTATTTATTTTATCTTCAATTATTTCTATTACAAAAAAATTATGAGAGAGAGAATAAAATGACTTTCCTAAAATAAAGAAATATTGAGGATTTAATGAAAAAAAATCAAATAAGATTTTATTGGGTTTTATTTGCTATTTTATTTGAATTTAGAAAAAATGTGCATTTTTCAAAATTGCATTTAGTCCCCAAATAAATGTTCATCCTCAGTGGCTTGATTTTAGAAGCCGGGGAAAATTTATTTCGGGATTTTTGGAGTCCGTTTAGTAGTCCTTTTGTTTTTTTTCTGAGCGTAACTATTTAAAACAAAACGCGCAACCGACCTACGAGCCGTGTCCGACCCGGACACTAAGGCCCGTCCGGCTTTAAAAGCCGGGGAGGCCCAGCCGGAAGCCCCCCCCCAAACCCTAGCCGCGCCGCCCTAGCCCCGCGCCGCCGCCTTGCCGCCCCGCCGCCCCGCGCCGCCGCTGCCGTCTCCGGAGCCGCCGCCGCCGCCCGCCGCCGCCGTCGCTGGAGCCACCGCCGCCGCCGCCGGACCCGCCGCCGAGGTTTACCTCGATCCCGCCGTCGTTTAACAAAAAACCATACGGTTTTCCGACGATTTTGTCGTTTTTAGTTCCGATTTATTTAAATAGTGAGCATTCGTCCGTTCGTTCGTTTTAACGAATGTTCGTCGTTTCTCTTTTTCTCGGATTAAATCCATGATTTTTCTGATCGCGATTTGTGATCCGATTTTTGTTTTAGTATATCTTTTCGCTCGTTTATCGGAATCAGGCTATTCAAGCGCCTGGAGTTTCGTCTCGAAACCCTCTTTCCGCTTAACCAACTTAAACAAGTTTTTGCCACTGTAAAAATTGCCTTAGATCCAGAATAGTAAATGAAGCCTGTTTCTTTTGCCGTTTGTTTTTCGTTGCTTCGTTCGATTTGATTCTTTTTGCCAACCAGAGTTCTGAAGTTGAACTTTCTGGTTAGGTCTCTTATTCGAGTTTTACCTGTGCATTAGATGAGTACTTATTGTGTGCTTGTTTGTTTGCGATAGAGTACCCGGAGTGCGCTGCTTGTTACTTCAAATCACTAGGTTTCCCGGATCATCAGCAAGGCAAGTAACACTTGATCATACCTCCTACTACCCAGTTTTATTGCATTAGATCAATCCTCACACACTGCATGTTTTAGGATCTAATTAAATTGTGGGTTTGGGAGTAGTTGAGGTAGAACCTATTATCTGTTTATTATCAAACCTTTGGGAGTTACTCTACGTTTGCTTATTATTGCTATGCTATGCTAGTAGACGTGGATTGGGTGAGTGTATCCATGACAGATGTGAGCTTTGTTAATTAATGGTTTATTTAAGGTGGCAACCTAAACACACATCTGGGTGGATTGAGGCACCTGGGTATTCCAGGATTTGCCTGTTTTCTTTTGGACCGCCACCCAGGCTCAAAGGGATCATGAGATTATTCATGCTAGAAACTTCCGTGTGCAACCACAAGCTATTATGGGCTCTAGCATAGTTGACAAATCGTGCGAACTCTTACAGTGGTAGACTAGCAGGTGTAGGGGATGTAGGTGGTATGGTCTACCCATCATAAGGTGCTAGCGCTTCTGAAAGACTATGTCTCGGTCATCCGTTTCTCAAACACTGTGTAGTGCGAGAAACCAAACGGAGGCGATCGAGTCTTGTGGGGAAAAGTGCGCAAACCTCTGTAGAGTGTATAAACTAATCATGGTTAGCCGTGTCCCCGGTTATGGACATCTTGAGTATCTAGTACCTGGATTATCATGTGAATCTCAACATGTTACTCAAAAATTAATTTTGCTGGGTTTGTTTAATGATGATGTTTAATTGGGATTGAGAATGCTGTCAACCATTCTCAATGTTTAACAACCACCATGATAGTTAAATAAATGTTATTCCTTTGAAGCAGGGAAAAATTGGCTTTACACAAAACTGTAACCATAGAGCTTTCCACCAGCCAAATATGCATATAGAATAGCTGTTTCATTCCATTACTCTCTATGTGTTACATTGCCAGCATATTCCATGTGCTGACCCGTTTTCGGGCTGCAACGTTAATGTTGCAGACTTTTCAGACGACGATTAAGGAGTTTTAGGTCGTGGTTCTATACTCAGTGATGCCGTTGGAGTTGATGGACTCACCTATCTTCCAAGCCTTCCGCTGTTATCGTTATTAGATGACCTTAAGCCATATTTATTGTAATACGTTCTCTTTTGAGACACTCGATGTAATAAGTGTGTGATTGCTACTCTGCTATAAATCCTTCAAGTACTGTGTGGTGTCAGCATTACTGATCCAGGGATGACACCGGAGCATAGAGATTGGACCGTTTGAGGTCTGGTCGCTACAAAGATGGTATCAGAGCACACGCTGACTGTAGGACACGACCACTAAGCTAAAGACCTAGATCACTACTCACTCTCTTCTCTTCTGACCTCTCATCTTTTCTACTCTTTTAGGATGGCAGATGCAAGGAACAAGTTCACTCAACCGGATGAAGATACACCCTTTGGACGTCACTTGAAGGAAGTCACTAGATACCTGAACATAGGAGTACCAAGCTTCACCGGAACCTACAACGCCACTCTACCTGAAGAAGAGCGCTGGATGATTCAAGTTGAAGTTCCAGGAAGGACGTTCATGCCAGTCACTGAGCCCATAGAGTTTTCTTTTGATGCACCAACTTGGAATCTAGGAAAGAGCATGGCAGCTCACATCACCATGGGACGCATTGGAGAAGTCTACCGCAATGATCTCAATGATACTATCTACCAGATTTGTGGGCGCCGAGATGAGCACTGGGAGATGATCAGCACCAGAAAGGATAGATCCATTGCAGCTTTTATCCAGGAGTTAAACTAGCACATTCGACGTCAGGAGAACCAGATGTGCTCCGACATGATAGACCTGAAGAAGGCAAAGACAAGAATCAAGGAACTGGAGGAAGAACTCAAGGCTACACGTGAAGATTTTGAAGAAGAAATTGAAGTATTAGGGGAAAAGAATGACGATCTGATCAAGAAGATTGGAATATTTATGGGAGGCCCTACACCAGTAGAAGAAGATGAAGAACCCAAGGAGATTTGCCCGGAAGATGTAACGCCCCAAGACCGATGTGCCAGGTGTCCTCCAGTTATTCGCTGTTGTTGCGTTGTCATTGCTTACGTTTCATGCATTGCATATCATGTCATCATGTGCATTTCATTTGCATACATGTTCGTCTCATGCATCCAAGCATTTTCCCCGTTGTCCATTTTGCATTCCGGCGCTCCGTTCTCCTCCGGTGGTCATTTCTACCTTCTTCTTGTGTGTGGGGATTAAACATTTCCAGATTGGACCGAGAATTGCCAAGCGGCCTTGGTTTACTACCGGTAGACCGCCTGTCAAGTTTCGTACCATTTGGACTTCGTTTGATGCTCCAACGGTTAACCCAGGGACCGAAAAGGCCTCGTGTGTGTTGCAGCCCAACACCCTTCCAATTTGGCCCAAAGCCACCTAAACCCTCTCCATCATCTCGGTCATTCGATCACGATCGCGTGGCCGAAAACCGCACCTTATTTGGACTCTCCTAGCTCCTTCTACCTATAAATATGCCTTCCCCGTCCATTTTCGCGGACGAAACCCTAGATCCCACCTTCTCGCGCCGACGGACACGTCCGCTCCCGCGCCGGACATGTCCGCACCCCGCCCGCGTGCAACCGGAGATCGCCACGTCTCTGCCGCCGTCCTCCCACCGCCGCCGCCCGCGGAGCCCAT
>NC_041382.1:609389099-609474497 GCF_002162155.2 Triticum dicoccoides | reverse complement strand
GCTCGCCGGAGTTCCCGCCGCCGTCCGCCGGAGCCTCTGCTCCTCACGCCTCCTCGCGCCGGCTGGCAACCCGACACCGCCGCCGACGATCGTGTCCGGCCAGGCCACGCCACGCCTCTCTCTTTCTTCCTCCTGCTGCTTCTCTCCCTCACCAGAGATCTCTCTCTCTCTCTGTTTCCAGGATCCGCCGCCACCATGGGAACCCTGCCGCCGGCCGCATCCTCGTCAAGTTCCGCCGGATCCGGGGTCCTTAGGCCCAGATCTGCCCGTTCCCGACCATGCCGGCCTCCCCGCGTCCTCGAACCCTCCCGCCGGAACCCTGCGTCGCCGGCGCCGCCATGGCCTCGCTCGTTTTCCGGTGGAGGAGACGACGAGCGCCCGCATGGGCCTCCTCCCCGTGAGATGGGCCTCCTCGAGCCGGCCCGATCTGCTTCTCTTCCCTCTTCGGGTCGAAGCTCATGGGGTGAGCTAACCCTATATTCCGCCCTGTGCGCATTTTACTATTTGACGCTCACCGAAATTCCACTAAGTCCCCGAGATTGCCATGTTTCAAATGCCCATGTTCATCGCATCGTAACTTTGCATCCGTAGCTCCGATTCATGCATATAGCATATCAAAATGTTCGCCTCAGAGAGTACATCATTTCATTCCATTGCATCATTTTCATTTGATTTCATATTGATGCCCGAAATGCTGTTAGAAGAGTGCTACTTGAGATAATTGTCAGATCTGCCGCTCCATTTAGATATTTGTCATTTTTGCCATGATTATTGTGTGCATGATATGCCCTGGTGCTCTACATATGTTTTGTTAAAGGTTTTGCCATCTTTCCAGAGGTGCAACCCATGTATTTTTGTGATGTGTGTGGTGACTAGCACAAGCTTGCAAAGTGAGGCACTTGGTAATTCTGTTTTCACGGACTTTGCATTTCCACTAAGTCCTTGACATGTTTATCTCATGTTGCCATATCTTCATGTTGTTTCCTAGCGATCCGTGCCTCTTTTGAGGATGATCACTAAGGATGTTTTATTAATCTTGTAGTGCTCTATCCATCCATGTCTTTGTTTGCAATTATGGAGCACCCCAGCTTGAGTCAATCGAGCTCTACTTTTGCTACTTCGTGAATCCGGGCAGATTGTCTACTTGTTAGCGATTTTGCCGGGGATGTTGTAGTTGATCCGTGCATGCTATGTTATTGTTCTTGCCATGTCTAACTTGCTTTTTGTGTATTCTTGATGGATGAATGCTTAGCTTTTCATGACTTGCTCCGTAGTGAGTGCATCGAGCTCGTAAACATGCCTACTTGATATCTATTTTCAGCATGTGCCAGTTTTCACTAAGTCTGGAAACTGATTATGCTTTTGCTATGTTCACATGCTTGCAAATGTGTTTTCTGATGTCTTTTGGCTCAAGGTCACTAAGGGACTTTTGTTAAGCTTTTTGAGTAGCTCCATGTGTTTTACTTTGCCATGTTCAGGTCCTGTAGCATGTAGTTTTGTTGCTCCAAAGAGTGCTACCTGATCTGAGATTTCAGACAAGTGTTAATTTCGCCAAGTCTGAAATCTGTTTACCATATGCATTTTTGTCATGCTTGTTTGAACCTGTTAATGGATTAATTGGTCGTAGCTCAGTGCTAGACTTTTGTTAAGCATCTTGAATGCATCCCTGCCATGTATTTTGTTGTCATGTTTGAGTGTTGTAGCATGTTCATCTCATTGCATTTAGATGGCTACTTGCTGTAAATCGCAGACCGGTGTCATATTTGAATCGCTTGCCATTTCCAAACCGTAACTCCGATTCCGGCGTTCTTTATATTGTTTTCAAGCGACTTCATCTCATCTTTCCAGTGGCACACTTGGTTTTCCAAGTTGAGGCCAGGTTCATGCTTTCCCTGTCACATCTTGCATATGCATCCCGCATCGCATCCCGCATAGCATACCATCTTCGCATCATATTGTTTGAGCCTTGCACGTGGTTGATTGTGTTCCGTTTGCTTGTTTGTCTTGTTTGGGTAGAGCCGGGAGACGAGTTCGCTAACGAGGAGCCCGTTGAGTTTGCTTTCGAGAATCCAGTCAACTTTGACAACTTTGCAGGCAAGATGATCATACCCTCGAAATCACTACTATCTTTGCTTTGCTAGATGCTCGCTCTTTTGCTATGCCTATGCTGCGATGCCTACCACTTGCTTATCTTTCCTCCCATGTTGTTGAACCAAGTGTCTAACCCACCTTGTCCTAGCAAACCGTTGATTGGCTATGTTACCGCTTTGCTTAGCCCCTCTTATAGCGTTGTTAGTTGCAGGTGAAGATTGAAGTTTGTTCCTTATTGGAACATGGAGATGTTGTTCCTTGTTGGAACATGTTTACTTGTTGGGATATCACAATATATCTTATTTAATTAATGCATCTATATACTTGGTAAAGGGTGGAAGGCTCGGCCTTATGCCTGGTGTTTTGTTCCACTCTTGCCGCCCTAGTTTCTGTCATATCGGTGTTATGTTCCCGGATTTTGCGTTCCTTACGCGGTTGGGCTATTATGGGAACCCCTTGACAGTTCGCCTTGAGTAAAACTCCTCCAGCAATGCCCAACATTGGTTTTACCATTTGCCACCTAGCCTTTTCTTTTCCCTTGGGAGTCGCGCTCCTGAAGGTCATCATTATTTTACCCCCCCTGGGCCAGTGCTCCTCTGAGTGTTGGTCCAACCTGTCAGCTGCCGGTGGCCACCAGGGGCAACTCTGGGCTGGCCTACCCGTACCTAGGACAATCTGAGTGTGCCCTGAGAAAGAGATATGTGCAGCTCCTATCGGGATTTGTCGGCACATTCGGGCGGTGTTGCTGGTTTAGTTTTACCCTGTCGAAAAGTCTTGTAGAACCAGGATACCGAGTCTGATCGGAATGTCTCGGGAGGAGGTCTATTCCTTCGTTGACCGTGAGAACTTGTCATGGGCTAAGTTGGGACTCCCCTGCAGGGATTTGAACTTTCGAAAACCGTGCCCGCGGTTATGGGCAAATGGGAATTTGTTAATGTCCGGTTGTAGAAAACCTGAAGTTGACCTTAATTAGAATACATCAACCGCGTGTGTTACCGTGAAGGTCTCTTTCCGGCGGAGTCCGGGAAGTGAACACGGTGTTGGAGTAATGCTTGACGTAGGTTGTTTTAGGATCACTTCTTGATCATACTTTTTTCGATCGTGCTTTGCCTACTCTTCTCGCTCTCATTTGCGTATGTTAGCCACTATATATGCTAGTCGCTTGCTGCAGCTCCACCTCATACCTTTTACCTTACCCATAAGCTTAAATAGTCTTGATCGCGAGGGTGCGAGATTGCTGAGTCCCCGTGACTCATAGATACTTCCAAAACCAGTTTGCAGGTGCCGATGAGTCCGTGCAGATGACGCAACCAAGCTCAGGAGGAGCTCGATGAAGATCTTGTCCTTTGTGTTGTTTCGTTCTACTTGATCAGTAGTGGAGCCCAGTTGGGGTCGATCGGGGACCTTGTCGCATTTGGGGTTCTTCTTTTATTTTGGTTCCGTAGTCGGACCTTGATTGTATTTGGATGTTGTAATGCTTTCTTCATGTAATTGTGTGAAGTGGCGATTGTAAGCCAACTATGTATCTCTTTCCCTTATGTATTACATGGGTTGTGTGAAGATTACCTCCCTTGCGACATAGCTTTCAATGCGGTTATGCCTCTAAGTCGTGCTTCGACACGTGGGAGATATAGCCGCATCGAGGGTGTTACAAGTTGGTATCAGAGCCTTCCCCGACCTTAGGAGCCCCCCTGCTTGATCGAATTAGCGGACGTTGTTGAGTCTAGAAAAATGTTTTGAGTCATTTAGGAATTATATATCGGAGAGTTTAGGAATTCTTTTTACTTCCCAGTCTCCTCATCGCTCTGGTAAGGCATCCTGACATAGAGTTTTGACTCTTCTCTTCTCAAATTTCACAAAAAAAATTTAGGATCACGCGGGTATCTTAGAATCGTTCCGATGGTTTTATGATGAGAACATTGTCTTGGTGCCTCCTGTCAGGGGTTTTGTGGAAGTGTCCCGGGGAGTTGAGCTCTGAGGTGTTGTCGTCATAATTTTATCGTTGCAGTTCTGGAATACCTGAGTTTAGTACGCCGACATCGAAAATCTCTTTTATGCAGTTCGTTGGTGAGATAACCTCGATGCCACCCAATACTGGGGCGGGAGTTCGGGAGTATTGCCATAACTCGTATAACGAATGCTTTTCGAAGGTTGAGGTAGATGATTTCCGAAGGTTTCTTGGTTATGTGTTGAAGGATGGATACAGCTGGATGTAGGATTTGCTAGTTTTGGGTGAGATATTATGCTTCCCCTGTATCCCCAACACCTGATTGCATAACCAGAAAATTTCGGGAGTTTATAAGTGGGAATTCAAGTAGCTCTTAGAATATCTTTCCGACAGATGTATGATATGAAATTGGGGTTCGACGTCTAGTGGTCCTCCTATTCACGGTTGGTTTTACAGTGGTCTCGTTGTGTCTTAAAGAGTCCTTGGCTATGCCGACTCGGGGACGCTTCATATGTCATGTGCACTGCCTTGTACATGATGGTGCTGTACGATCGAGCCCGTGTAGGCCCCACCACGAAAACTTTGGACGAAATCTCTATCATATGTTTATTCCGGCTTATTCTGCAAGCCAATCCTTTGTTTTGTTTTGAGTTGTGGTATTCGAGTTGCTTCAATGTCAAGTGTTGATTCCATACCTTTCCCAAATGGTGTTCTCATACTCCGATGTGGATACCAATCCTTCTTGATCATCAAGATTGTCTTGTCAATCCTTTTCACCGACGTGTTTTCTCTTCAAGTGGATCCGATCATTTCAACATCAGCAAGATCAATTATCATTTCTTCTCAACGGTGTTCGTTTCTTTCTCAACAATGTTTTCCCACCCACCCACCCTTGTTTTTTTGAAGGATTCAAATTTCTTATTCAAGTATCCATCTTATTGATGTGAAGTCTCTCCATTCTTTTCTATCAATATTCTTATCTGGTGATTCTCATGAAGATTCTAACGGAGCTTCAAGTTCGTCTCTCATCACTCGTTTTCTTCTCCGGTGGTTTCAAGTCAAGCTTTGTTGATCTTATCTTTTTCCTCGTTTCAAATGCCTTCTCATAATGGTGCAGCTCATAATTATTCACTTCTCGCTATTCATTTGTTACGGAGTGCTCAAGATATCTCAATAGGCTCGTCTTGTCATTCAAGATTCGTTCAACTTATTTCGATGTTGTTATCTCATTCAAGCCGTTTAATTCAACCGGTGCTATCTCCTTTCAAGCAATCGTTCTACTGTGTATCTTTTGAGTGGGCCCTAACCCACAGGTCTTTTTCCAGGATCTTACCTGACTCTTCTAATTCCCCCGGAGATATCCTTAAAATTCTTTTCGAAGTTTGACGTAAGAATGATTTATCATCAGTCAAATGTCTTCTCCAAGATCTTCCAAATTATTTTCATCGTTGGCTAAATCTCTTCGCTTTTGATTCTTCCGGTGTGCCTCAACAATTCATGGTGGTGTTTCTCGTCATAATTCTCAGTTTTTGAAGACTGAAGAAGATTTTTCTCTTAATCTTGCTCCACTCTCGGGGTTCAAGCTTGATACCATCCTCTCATAATTGTTTTGATTGTGAGAATTCTTTTCACCCATCCGAAGTAATTCAAGAGTCTTCTCAGTTGGATTATCCGGAGCCCATCATTTCAGAAGACTTGTTCATTCTCAGCTTTCAGCTCTCGTTCCCCAAATCTCACCGGTGCATCATTCAATATTCTTTAATCAGCGCGTGATCTCTTCGTTTCAGTTGTATCTAAATTCTCTCAAGTATCTTCGTTCATTTTCATTTCTTATGGTGGTTCTTCCAGGTTTCTCCTCCTTATCAATTTATTCGTTATTTCAATCCTACCGGTGGTGCATTGAAGACCTTCCCAAGTTTATGTTATATCTCTTTTAATCCTTTCTACGAGAATAAGTAGTATGCCAAATCCATTGATTGTCATCAATTTAATTGGTGAAGGATAAGCATAATGTAATTCCTATTCTTGTTTCATCCATATGTTAATCTTTTCTCCTGGAGTTTGTTCACGATGATTAAATTCTTGGTTTCAAGTACTCGTCTTTCTTTCCCGGAGTTCCAAGCTCTCACAATTATGTTATCATGGAGATCTATCTAAATCTTTACAAGGTTTCACCTTGTGTTTTCATCTTCTTTTTCTTCTCGTTATCCTTTTGTTACCAGAGTTCTTCATGAAGGTTCTACATGATGGTTCATCAAGGATTTAATCCCTTCTCAAAGTGTTCATTGAGATTATTTTCAAAAGAGCTCAAATATTCTTCATCTTGTAATCCGGAGCGCAATTCTTTCTACTTTATCATTGGAGGTGGTATTATGTCATTCTTGATAATTTGAGCTCATGGTTCATGATTCACATATTGTTAAGAATGAGGTATTTTAAATCCATCAACCTATTCGTTGGAATTATCTTGGGTTATATTTCACCTAGAGCGTTCCCTAAGGATTGTTGCTACCTATGGTGCTCATAAAGGACCCAAGTTCTTCGTTTATCCTCCCGGTGAAATAGTTTCTCGTCTCCTCGTTCATATCAATCCAATTCTTTTCCCGTGAGTGGCAGGTGATCACCTCATGATTTGAGATGTATTCCATAAGACCTTATCAAGCTTATTCTTTTCGTTGTTGTTTTTCCAGCTACTCCGTTCTAGCATTTGTTGTAAGTGTGCTCCCTCGAAATCTTGTTCCCTTCGCTCATCACATTCCATTCTCACTTTTTGTTCCGGAGGTTTTGATGTTGCTCTCCTCAACCCATCTTCTCGGATTGTCAGTACCATGTTTTGATCGTGCTTATCCATTTAACCGGAGTGTTGTGCCCTTTTGCTCAAGCTCTTTTCGCCTCATCAAGCCTTGCATCTCTTTTCAACCGGAGTGCTGTCTGAGATCTTTCTTACCCCTTGTTACTTTCATTCAATAGTTCCGGAGGTAGTGTATTGTGATTTCATCAAGTATCTTCTCATCTTATCAAGTTCTTATTTAATTCCTTTTCTTGTCAATCGGAGTGCTGCCCGAATTTGTTCTTCCTTGTTACTTTTCTCAAACGGAGTGCTTTCAACTTTGTTCATCTCTGTTGCTTTCTTTTCTTCAATTTGGGTTAACCTTTCAAAGTTCTTTGGTCTCACTCGTTTGTCAAAGAAGCAACTTAGTTTTACCTCTGCTCTTCTCTTCCGTTGTCCCTCCGGTGCCATTCTAGATCTCGGGACGAGATCCTCTCGTAGTGGTGGAGTGTTGTAACGCCCCGAGACCGATGTGCCAGGTGTCCTCTAGTTATTCGCTGTTGTTGCGTTGTCATTGCTTGCGTGTCATGCATTTCATATCATGTCATCATGTGCATTTCATTTGCGTACATGTTCATCTCATGCATCCGAGCATTTTCCCCGTTGTCCGTTTTGCATTCCGGCGCTCCGTTCTCCTCCGGTGGTCATTTCTACCTTCTTCTCGTGTGTGGGGATTAGACATTTCTGGATTGGACCGAGACTTGCCAAGTGGCCTTGGTTTACTACTGGTAGACCGCCTGTCAAGTTTCGTACCATTTGGACTTCGTTTGATGCTCCAACGGTTAACCGAGGGACCAAAAAGGCCTCGTCTGTGTTGCAGCCCAACACCCTTCCAATTTGGCCCAAAGCCACCTAAACCCTCTCCATCATCTCGGTCATTCGATCACGGTCGTGTGGCCGAAAACCGCACCTCATTTGGACTCTCCTAGCTCCTTCTACCTATAAATATGCCTTCCCCGTCCATTTTCCCGGACGAAACCCTAGATCCCACCTTCTCGCGCCGACGGACACGTCCGCTCCCGCGCCGGACATGTCCGCACCCCGCCTGTGTCCAACCGGAGATCGCCACATGTCCGCCGCCGTCCTCCCACCGCTGCGGCCCGCGGAGCCCATCCGGGGCCCGCGCGAGCCCGGATCCGGCCGCCGCTGCCCGAGCGCGCCACCGCCCGCGCCCGGCTCGTCGGAGTTCCCACCGCCGTCCGCCGGAGCCTCTGCTCCTCACACCTCCTCGCGCCGGCCGGCAACCCGACGCCGCCGACGACCATGTCCGGCCAGGCCAAGCCACGCCTCTCTCTTTCTTCCTCCTGCTGCTTCTCTCCCTCACCGGAGCTCTCTCTCTCTGTGTGTTTCCAGGATCCGCCGCCACCATGGGAACCCCGCCGCCGGCCGCATCCTTGTCAAGTTCCACCGGATCCGGGGTCCTCAGGCCCGGATCTGCCTGTTCCCGACCATGCCGGCCTCCCCGCGTCCTTGAACCCTCCCGCCGGAGCCCTGCGTCGCCGGCGCCGACATGGCCTCGCTCGGTTTCCGGTGGAGGAGACGACGAGCGCCCGCATGGGCCTCCTCCCCGCGAGATGGGCCTCCTGGAGCCGGCCCGATCCGCTTCTCTTCCCTCTCCGAGACGAAGCCCACGGGGTGAGCTAACCCTATATTCCTCCCTGTGCGCATTTTACTATTTGACGCTCACCGAAATTCCACTAAGTCCCCGAGATTGCCATGTTTCAAATGCCCATGTTCATCGCATCGTAACTTTGCATCCATAGCTCCGATTCATGCATATAGCATATCAAAACGTTCGTCTCAGAGAGTACATCATTTCATTTCATTGCATCATTTTCATTTGAGTTCATCTTGATGCCTGAAATGCTGTTAGAAGAGTGCTACTTGAGATAATTGTCAGATCTGCCGCTCCATTTAGATATTTGTCATTTTTGCCATGATTATTGTGTGCATGATATGCCCTGGTGCTCTACATATGTTTTGTTAAGGGTTTTGCTATCTTTCCAGAGGTGCAACCCATGTATTTTTGTGATGTGTGTGGTGACTAGCACAAGCTTGCAAAGTGAGGCACTTGGTAATTCTATTTTCAGGGACTTAGCATTTCCACTAAGTCCTTGACCTGTTTATCTCATGTTGCCATATCTTCATGTTGTTTCCTAGTGATCCGTGCCTCTTTTGAGGATGATCAATAAGGATGTTTTATTAATCTTGTAGTGCTCTATCCATCCATGTCTTTGTTTGCAATTATGGAGCACCCTAGCTTGAGTCAATCGAGCTCTACTTTTGCTACTTCGTGAATCCGGGCAGATTGTCTACTTGTTAGCGATTTTGCCGGGGATGTTGTAGTTGATCCGTGCATGCTATGTTATTGTTCTTGCCATGTCTAGCTTGCTTTTTGTGTATTCTTGATGGATGAATGCTTAGCTTTTCATGACTTGCTCCATAGTGAGTGCATCGAGCTCGTAAACATGCCTACTTGATATCTATTTTCAGCATGTGCCAGTTTTCACTAAGTCTGGAAACTGATTATGCTTTTGCTATGTTCACATGCTTGCAAATGTGTTTTCTGATCCCTTTTGGCTCAAGGTCACTAAGGGACTTTTCTTAAGATTTTTGAGTACCTCCATGTGTTTTACTTTGCCATGTTCAGGTCCTGTAGCATGTAGTTTTGTTGCTCCAAAGAGTGCTACCTGATCTGAGATTTCAGACAAGTGTTAATTTCGCCAAGTCTGAAATCTGTTTACCATATGCATTTTTGCCATGCTTGTTTGAACCTGTTAATGGATGAATTGGCCGTAGCTCAGTGCTAGACTTTTGTTAAGCATCTTGAATGCATCCTTTCCATGTATTTTGTTGTCATGTTTGAGTGTTGTAGCATGTTCATCTCATTGCATTTAGATGGCTACTTGCTGTAAATTGCAGACCGGTGTCATATTTGAATCGCTTGCCATTTCCAAACCGTAACTCCGATTCCGGCGTTCTTTATATCGTTTTCAAACGATTTCATCTCATATTTCCAGTGGCAGACTTGGTTTTCCAAGTTGAGGCCAGGTTCATGCTTTCCCTGTCACATCTTGCATATGCATCCCGCATCGCATCTCGCATAGCATTCCATCTTCGCATCATATTGTTTGAGCCTTGCACGTGGTTGATTGTGTTCCGTTTGCTTGTTTGTCTTGTTTGGGTAGAGCCGGGAGACGAGTTCACTAACGAGGAGCCCGTTGAGTTTGCTTTCGAGGATCCAGTCAACTCTGACAACTTTGCAGGCAAGATGATCATACCCTCGAAATCACTACTATCTTTGCTTTGCTAGATGCTCGCTCTTTTGCTATGCCTATGTTGCGATGCCTACCACTTGCTTATCATGCCTCCCATGTTGTTGAACCAAGCCTCTAACCCAGCTTGTCCTAGCAAACCGTTGATTGGCTATGTTACCGCTTTGCGCAGCCCCTCTTATAGCGTTGTTAGTTGCAGGTGAAGAGTGAAGTTTGTTCCTTATTGGAACATGGAGATGTTGTTCCTTGTTGGAACATGTTTACTTGTTGGGATATCACAATATATCTTATTTAATTAATGCATCTATATACTTGGTAAAGGGTGGAAGGCTCGGCCTTATGCCTGGTGTTTTGTTCCACTCTTGCCGCCCTAGTTTCCGTCATATCGGTGTTATGTTCCCGGATTTTGCGTTCCTTACGCGGTTGGGCTATTATGGGAACCCCTTGACAGTTCGCCTTGAGTAAAACTCCTCCAGCAATGCCCAACATTGGTTTTACCATTTGCCACCTAGCCTTTTCTTTTCCCTTGGGAGTCGCGCTCCTGAGGGTCATCATTATTTTACCCCCCTCGGGCCAGTGCTCCTCTGAGTGTTGGTCCAACCTGTCAGCTGCCGGTGGCAACCAGGGGCAACTCTGGGCTGGCCTACCCGTACCTAGGACAATCTGAGTGTGCCCTGAGAAAGAGATATGTGCAGCTCCTATCGGGATTTGTCGGCACATTCGGGCTGTGTTGCTGGTTTAGTTTTACCCTGTCGAAATGTCTTGTAGAACCGGGATACCGAGTCTGATCGGAATGTCTCAGGAGGAGGTCTTTTCCTTCGTTGACCGTGAGAGCTTGTCATGGGCTAAGTTGGGACTCCCTTGTAGGGATTTGAACTTTCGAAAGTCGTGCCCGCGGTTATGGGTAGATGGGAATTTGTTAACGTCCGATTGTAGAAAACCTGAAGTTGACCTTAATTAAAATACATCAACCGCGTGTGTTACCGTGAAGGTCTCTTTCCGGCGGAGTCCGGGAAGTGAACACGGTGTTGGAGTAATGCTTGACATAGGTTGTTTTAGGATCACTTCTTGATCATACTTTTGTCGATCGTGCTTTGCCTACTCTTCTCGCTCTCATTTGCGTATGTTAGCCACCATATATGCTAGTCGCTTGCTGCAGCTCCACCTCATACCTTTTACCTTACCCATAAGCTTAAATAGTCTTGATCGCGAGGGTGCGAGATTGCTGAGTCCCCGTGACTCACAGATACTTCCAAAACCAATTTGCAGGTGCCGATGAGTCCGTGCAGATGACGCAACCAAGCTCAGGAGGAGCTCGATGAAGATCTTGTCCTTTGTGTTGTTTCGTTCTAGTTGATCAGTAGTGGAGCCCAATTGGGGTCGATCGGGGACCTTGTCGCATTTGGGGTTCTTCTTTTATTTTGGTTCCATAGTCGGACCTTGATTGTATTTGGATGTTGTAATGCTTTATTCATGTAATTGTGTGAAGTGGCGATTGTAAGCCAACTATGTATCTCTTTCCCTTATGTATTACATGGGTTGTGTGAAGATTACCTCACTTGTGACATAGCTTTCAATGCGGTTATGCCTCTAAGTCGTGCTTCGACACGTGGGAGATATAGCCGCATCGAGGGCGTTACAGAAGACTACATCATCATCAATGACACCGACTCGGATCTAGATGATAGCGATGATGACTATGTCGATGAAGCTGGAGCAGATATCATGGAGTCTGCAATCGAAGAATATTTCTAGTAGACCACCCCAATAGTAGTAGTAGTCCACCATGTAAATATAGTAGTCCGAGCACTTTTGCGATAGTTAGATCGATTGTATGCCCTTGTTTGATTGATTGAATGAAGTGAATTGTTTGATTTTGCCTCATGTGCATATGGGTAGTGTTTTCTCCTTAGACCCCCCCCTCTATTCTTAAATCTCATCTTTTCTAAACCCTCAGATGCCTCCGAGACGAGACCCCGGATTTACCTTTCCACCGGAGCTCACCCAGTTGATCCAGCAGCAGAACACATTGATGCAGTTACTAGTCCAGAATCAGAACCAGAGGAACAACAACAACAACAACCCACCACCACCACCACCTGTTGATCACTTAGCCCGTTTTCTTAGGCTGAATCCGCCGGTGTTTTCCAGTAGCACCGAGCCGATAGTAGCAGATGATTGGCTCCGCAAGACAGCTAGAGAGTTGACCATAGCAGGATGCACGGATGCGGAGAAGGTGAAGTTTGCCGCACATCAGCTTGAAGGACCCGCAGCCTCATGGTGGGAAAATTTCACAGCCACTTTCCCTGTCGATACTATCACATGGGACCAGTTTCAGCAGGCTTTTCGTACTGCCCATGCCTTAGCAGGAGCTATGGCCATGAAGAAGCGAGAGTTTCGTAACTTGCGCCAAGGAGGACGGACAGTTGACCAGTATGTGGAGGACTTTAGTAAATTAGCACGTTATGCCCCAGATGACGTTGCTACGGATGCAGCAAAGCAGGAGAAGTTTCTGGAAGGATTGAATGATGAGTTGAGCATGCAGTTGATGGTAGCAACCTTCAACAACTACCAGGAGTTGGTAGATCGTGCTCTTATGATTGAAGGGAAACAACAGCGAATTGAGAATCGCAAGAGGAAGTATGCACAAGGAAAGTACAATTCAGGAGCTCAACAGAAGCCACGATTTACCCCTAGGCCGGGAGGACATTTTCAGCATACCCATGGAGGAGGAAGCTCGCACAATCACAATGGCCCCAGGAATGGTAATGGGAATGGAGGAAGCAACGGCCAGAACCGCACCAACCCATCAACCCTAGCCAAGAAAGACCTGAGCCAAGTCACTTGTTTTAAGTGCCAGAAGACCGGACATTATGCCAATGAATGTCCTGAATCCTAGAATGGAAATGGCAATGGAAGCTCTGGGAAGAATTCGAACCCTTTCAACAGGGGATAGGTGAACCACGTTAATGTGGAGGAGGTTGAAGAGCAGCCGGATGCAGTAATCAGTAAGTTTTTGGTTAAGTCATTTACTGCACTTGTTCTTTTCGATACTGGTGCATCGCATTCTTACATATCAAGGGGATTTGTGGATAAGTATAAACTGCCAACCCAAGCCCTTAGGTCACCCATGTTAGTAACTTCGCCTGGAGCAGAATATATGGCTAGTCTATGGTGTGATTGGTTACCATTAAGAATTGGTAACTATGTTTTTCCCTCAGACCTAATAGTGTTGGAATCCCAAGGATTGGATGTAATATTAGGCATGGATTGGTTGTCAAAGTATGAAGGGAATATTGAATGTGCCAGTAAGTCAATTTTACTTACCACCCTAGAAGGGAGAAGGATCAAGTATGTATCCCGACATGTGCCAAAGAGGACTCAAGTAAATTGTTTAACCAGAGTTGTGCAGGAGGAAGTACCAGTAGTGAAGGATTTCCCCGAAGTATTTCCAGAAGAGTTGCCAGGCCTGCCACCGGATAGAGATATTGAGTTTTTGATTGAGCTTTTGCCAGGCATAGGGCCAATATCAAAGAGACCATATAGGATGCCTGCAAAGGATTTGGTGGAAATTAAGAAGCAGATTAAGGAGTTACTGGATAAAGGATATATTCGCCCAAGTTCATTGCCTTGGGGATCGCCAGTACTTCTGGTAGAGAAGAAGGATGGATCGTTAAGGATGGTTGTCGATTATCGAGGATTAAATGAAGTAACCATCAAGAACAAGTATCCACTACCGATGCTCAATGATCTGTTTGATCGATTGCAAGGAGCTAAGGTATTTTCCAAGATCGATCTGCGATCAGGATACCACCAGTTGAAGATTCGGGAACATGATATACCCAAGACGGCTTTTACCACCAGGTATGAGCTGTACGAGTATACCGTTATGTCATTTGGTCTGTGCATATTTTATGAACATGATGAACAAGGTGTTTATGGAGTTCTTGGATAAGTTCGTCGTAGTGTTCATTGATGATATCATGGTTTACTCGAAGAATGAAGAGGAGCATAAGGAACATTTGCGTTTGGTTCTTGGAAAGCACAGAGAACATCAATCATATGCCAAGTTTAGAAATGTGAGTTTTGGTTAAAAGAAGTTGGATTTCTCGGACATGTTATATCCGAAGAAGGTATAGCAGTAGATCCCACTAAAGTTGATACCGTGACCAAGTGGGAAGCACCAACCACAGTTGGAGAGATCCGGAGTTTTCTTGGACTCGCAGGATACTACCGGAGGTTTATTGAGAACTTCTCAAAGATTGCGAAGCCTATGACGGAGTTGTTGAAGAAGGATACCAAGTTCATATGGACGGAGGAATGTGAGGCTAGTTTTCAGGAGTTGAAGAAACGTTTGGTTACCTCACTAGTGTTGATTTTACCGGATCAGACCAAGGATTATGAGGTGTATTGCGACGCTTCACGTCGAGGACTTGGAGCAGTGTTTATGCAGGAAGGGAGAGTTGTTTCATATGCCTCACGACAGCTTAAGCCTCATGAGTTGAATTATGCTACGCATGATTTGGAGTTAGCAGCCGTAGTGCATGCACTGAAGACTTGGAGACATTTTCTGATTGGAAACCATTGCGAGGTGTACACGGATCACAAGAGTTTGAAGTATATTTTCACACATAAGGAGTTGAACCTCAGACAAAGGAGATGGTTGGAGCTCATCAAGGATTATGATATGAAATTGCATTATCACCCCGGAAAGGCTAACGTAGTAGCTGACGCATTAAGCCGTAAGAGCCATGTCAACACCCTAATGGCGGGAGATTTACCAGGGGAGTTAGCCGAAAATCTACGAGAGCTACGTTTGGAAATAGTTCCAAGAGGCTATGTAGCAGCATTGGAGATTCAGTCTACTTTGATGGATAAGATCAGAAAAGCTCAAAGGACTGACAAGGAAATTGCTTCTATTAAGGAGAAAATGAGCAAAGGAAAAGCTAAGGGATTTCATGAGGATGAGCACGATACCTTATGGTTTGAAGACCGTGTCTATGTACCAAATGATCTGGAGATTAGGAAGCTAATTCTGTAAGAGGCCCATGACTCACCATACTCGATTCACCCAGGAAATACCAAGATGTATTTGGATTTGAGGGATATTTTCTGGTGGACTGGAATGAAGAAGGAAATTGTGGAATATGTAGCAGTTTGTGATGTATGTCAGAGAGTGAAGGCAGAGCATCAGAAGCCAGCAGGATTGCTACAACCATTGCCGATACCCGAATGGAAGTGGGATAAGCTAGGCATGGATTTTATTACAGGATTGCCCAGAACACGTTCAGGCTATGACTCGATATGGGTTGTAGTCGATCGTTTGACAAAGGTAGCTCATTTCATTCCAGTGAAGACTACCTATACCAGTGCAAAGTTGGCAAACATATACATGACCAGGATCGTATGTATGCATGGAGTTCCAAGGAGCATTGTATCAGACAGAGGAACCCAGTTTACCTCAAAGTTCTGGAATCAGTTGCATGAGACTTTGGGAACCAGACTGGAGTTTAGCACAGCTTTCCACCCGCAGACAGATGGACAGACCGAGAGAGTCAATCAGATTTTGGAGGATATGCTAAGAGCTTGTGTGCTAGATTATGGATCTAGTTGGGATGAGAATTTGCCATATGCAGAGTTCTCTTACAACAACAGCTATCAAACCAGTTTGAAGATGGCCCCTTCGAAGCCTTGTACGAAAGGAGGTGTAGGACCCCATTGTCTTGGGATGAAGTTGGAGATTGCCAGTTGTTTGGACCGGATCTGATAAAGGAGTCTGAACAGAAAGTGAAATTGATTCGCGATAGGCTGAAGGTAGCTCAGTCCAGGCAAAAGAGTTATGAAGATTCTAAACGCAAGGAGACAGTTTACAAATTAGGAGACTGAGTTTATCTTCGAGTATCTCCACTTCGAGGAGTTAAGTGCTTTGGAGTTAAGGGAAAACTAGCGCCACGTTTTGTAGGCCCATACAAAGTTTTGGAGCGTATGGGAGAAGTAGCCTACAAGTTGGAATTACCCGAAGGACTGTCAGGAGTTCACGACGTGTTTCATGTATCCCAGTTGAAGAAGTGCCACGCAGAAATGGCTGACATACCGCTGAGGGATACGGTACCACTGGAAGCAATTCAGTTGGACAGTGATTTGACCTATGAGGAGAAACCAGTTAAGATTCTAGAATATGCCAGTCGAGTCACCCGCAGCAAGGTTATCAAGTTTTGCAAGGTTCAATGGAGCCACCACACGGAGGATGAAGCCACCTGGGAACGAGAGGAAGATTTGCTGAAAGACCACCCTCACCTATTTTCTAGCCAACCCGAATCTCGAGGGCGAGATCCATCTTAAGGGGGGTAGGTTTGTAACATCCCAAATTTTCAATTTGGAATGTTATACACTAGATCATCATTGCATATCATAATTTTTGCATTTTGGTTGATCCTAGAAATTTCACGCAACTCAAGGACCCTCGGAGAGAGTTGGGGATTTCGTTATTTTCATATTTGAGTTGTCTCAAATTTTGAAAATAGGATCATTTAATTTTATTTATTTTATCTTCAATTATTTCTATTACAAAAAAAATTATGAGAGAGGGAATAAAGAAATATTGAGGATTTAATGAAAAAAATCAAATAAGATTTTATTCGGTTTTATTTGCTATTTCATTTGAATTTAGGAAAAATGTGTGTTTTTCAAAATTGCACTTAGGCCCCAAATAAATGTTCATCATGAGCGGCTTGATTTTAGAAGCCGGGAAAAATTTATTTCGGGATTTTTGGAGTCCTTTTAGTAGTCCTTTTGTTTTTTTCTGAGCGTAACTATTTTTAAAAAAAAGCGCGCAACCGACCTACAGGCCATGTCCGACCCGGACACTAAGGCCCGTCCGGTTTTAAAAGCCGGGGAGGCCCAGCCGGAAGCCCCCCCAAACCCTAGCCGCGCCGCCGCCGCTGCTGCCGCCGCCCGCCGCCGCCGCCGGACCCACCTCCGAGGTTTACCTCGATCCCGCCGCCGTTTTAAAAAAAATTGTACGGTTTTTCGACGGTTTTGTCGTCTTTTAGTTCCGGTTTATTTAAATAGTGAGCATTCGTCCGTTCGTTCGTTTTAACGAACGTTCTCCGTTTTTCTTTTTCTTGGATTAAATCCGCGATTTTTCTGATCGCGATTTCTGATCCGATTTTCGTTTTGGTATATCTTTTCGCTCGTTTATCGGAATCAGGCGATTCAAGCGCCTGGAGTTTCGTCTCGAAACCCTCTTTCCATTTAACCAACTTAAACAAGTTTTTGCCACTGTAAAAATTGCCTTAGATCCAGAATAGTAAACAAAGCCTGTTTCTTTTGCCGTTTGTTTTTCGTTGCTTCGTTCGATTTGATTCTTTTTGCCAACCGGAGTTCTTAAGTTGAACTTTCTGGTTAGGTCTCTTATTCGAGTTTTACCTGTGCATTAGATGAGTACTTATTGTGTGCTTGTTTGTTTGCGATAGAGTACCCGGAGTGCGCCGCTTGTTACTTCGAATCACTAGGTTTCTCGGATCATCAGCAAGGCAACTAACACTTGATCATACCTCCTACTACCCAGTTTTATTGCATTAGATCAATCCTCACACACTGCATGTTTTAGGATCTAATTAAATTGTGGGTTTGGGAATAGTTGAGGTAGAACCTATTATCTGTTTATTATCAAACCTTTGGGAGTTACTCTACGTTTGCTTATTATTGCTATGCTATGGTAGTAGACGTGGATTGGGTGAGTGTATCCATGACAGATGTGAGCTTTGTTAATTAATGGTTTATTTAAGGTGGCAACCTAAACACACATCTGGGTGGATTGAGGCACCTGGGTAATCCAGGATTTGCCTGTTTTCTTTTGGACCGCCACCCAGGCTCAAAGGGATCATGAGATTATTCATGCTAGAAACTTCTGTCTGCAGCCACAAGCTACTATGGGCTCTAGCATAGTTGACTAAGTCGTGCGAACTCTTACAGTGGTAGACTAGCAGATCTAGGGGATGTAGGTGGTACGGTCTACCCATCGTAAGGTGCTAGCGCTTCTGAAAGACTATGTCTCGGTCATCCGTTTCTCAAACACCGTGTAGTGCGAGAAACCAAACGGAGGTGATCGAGTCTTGTGGGGAAAAGTGCGAAAAACTCTGCAGAGTGTATAAACTAATCATGGTTAGCCGTGTCCCTGGTTATGGACATCTTGAGTATCTAGTACCTGGATTATCATGTGAATCTCAACATGTTACTCAAAAATTAATTTTGCTGGGTTTGTTTAATGATGATGTTTAATTGGGATTGAGAATGCTGTCAACCATTCTCAATGTTTAACAACCACCATGATAGTTAAATAAATTTTATTCCTTTGTAGTAGGGAAAAATTGGCTTTACGCAAAACAGTAACCATAGAGCTTTCCACCAGCCAAATATGCATATAGAATAGCTGTTTCATTCCATTACTCTCTATGTGTTACATTGCCAGCATATTCCATGTGCTGACCTGTTTTCGGGCTGCAACGTTAATGTTGCAGACTTTTCAGACGATGATTAAGGAGTTTTAAGTCGTGGTTCTATACTCAGTGATGCCGTTGGAGTTGATGGACTCACTTATCTTCCAAGCCCTCCGCTGTTATCGTTATTAGATGGCCTTAAGCCATATTTATTGTAATAAGTTCTCTTTTGAGACACTCGATGTAATAAGTGTGTGATTGCTACTCTGCTATAAATCCTTCAAGTAATGTGTGGTGTCAGCATTACTGATCCAAGGATGACACCGGAGCACAGAGATTGGACCGTTTGAGGTCTGGTCGCTACATTAACCCTATATTGTTTCCCTCATAAACATTCTGTCGTAGCCGAGCTGCCCCTTACCTATTCGTAAGTACGTTGGAGTTCCTGAAGGAAGACAACTTCATCATGATGGATTGGAATAAAGAATTGAAGACACCAACGAAAGGGATTAACTTCTTTGAGAAGATCCGTTAGAATATCGTAACCAGAACTTTCCCCCTTACTCCCCTCTTAAATCTCGGGACGAGATTTCTAGTAGTGGAGGAGAATTGTGACGCCCGGATAATTAGGCTACAGTAATCCCACGTTAATGACGCCACGTCACACGGTTACTGTTGTTAATCTCGCGTTATTTCAAAACTGATTCAAATTCAAATTTGAATTTAAGTCAAACAATAAAAGTCCAAACATTAGAACTAAAATGCTCTAAACGTGCCAAATAATGCATAGGTAATTATGGTGAAGAAACCCGCATTTTTATAAAATGTTTAAATACCATTAGGTGAATAAAACAGTAGCAAAAACAAATATTTAAATACTTTTATAATTAACAAAATACTAAACTAAATTGTTTTGGGGTAAAACCTTTTGTTGTAGGGGGTTTTAATGTATTACTAAATTAGGGATCATTTTAATATTAGATAAAAACTAAATGAAAAAGAAACTAGAAATAAAACACAAAAGAGAAGTAAATAAAAATTAAAAAAAAAGAAAACAACACATAAGGAAACCCCCCTAACCCCTGGGCCAACCGGCCCAGCTACCGGCCGACCAACCCAAAAGGCCCAACCGGCCGAACCCACCCCCACTCCCTTATCCCGAAACCCTAACCCACTACCGCTCTCCCACTCCCCCCTCCCATGACGCCACACCCCACTCCCCACTACCTCGTCTGGACCGGGAGGAGTCCGATCCCATCGCCCCCTCCCGACGCCCGCCGCTGCGGCCACCTCGCTGACGCTGGAGCGACCACATCAGCTTGCCTCCCCTGCGATGCGCCGTCCCCGTCGACCACCCTGACCCCCGCTGCCCCGTCCCTACTAATCACGGTGAGGCCCCAGGCCTCCTCCTCCCCTGTCCCCATGCGCACGCACGTGCACTCCCCCGCACCCACCTCTGCTGCTCGCGCTTCGGCCGCCGCTCGTGCTCACCTGCCGTCCTGCGCCATGGCCGTCCCCTCCTCCTACTATGGTCACCACGCCCATGCCCCATTCGTCCTTTCTCACCCGCGTGACGCGCCTGCCCGCGCGGAAGCGCGCGTGCCCTGCGCCCGATGCCACGGCCTCCTCCTGCTCGTGCCTGCTGCCATGGCCGCGCGCGCCCTACGCCGCGCGTGCCTACCCCCACCGCCCCCTGCTCGTCACGCTGCCGCCCGCACGCCATCCTGCTTCCGCCGCCTCTGCTAGCCCGCGCCGGCACAGCCCGCTGCTGCCCCGCACCCCAACGCCGCCCCGCCGTGGCCTAGCCACTGCCGCCTCCGGCGTTTGGCCTTGCTGCGCCTATGGCTGGCCCCCTCTGTCGATCTAGGCGAGCACTGTATCGGGCTGGCGCCCATCGCCCGCGCCTGTTTAGCCCCTAGGGCCAATGACATGGGGGCCCCACGCCCCCTGAGAAAGAAAAAAAGAGAAATTAAAAATAAATAAATAAATAAGTAAATAAAAATGTTAATTAATTAATTAATCATGTTTAATTAAACTAACTAAACATTAGTTACCTAATTAACTAATTAAACTGATTAATAGGTTAATTAGGTTATTGTACCTATGACATGTGGGACCCACACGTCAGCGACCCAGTGAACACCTCTGTTGACTGTTGACGTCATGCTGACATCATGATGATGTTAGCTCGCACTATTCGGGATAATGTTGGAATTAAGTAATTAAATAAATTCTAAAAATGATTTAAAAACTTTAGAAAATCATATAAAATAAACCGTAGCTCGGATGAAAATACTTTGTACATGATAGTTGCTCAGAACGACGAGACGAATCCGGTTACGCATCCCGTTTGTCCGCCACGCATCCCTAGCATAGCGAACACACAACTTTTCCCCTCTGATTCATTTGTCCGAAAATGCGAAACACCGGGGATACTTTCCCGGATGATTTCCCCCTTCACCGGTACCACCTCATACCGTGTTAGGGCACACCTAGCATCACGCTTTGTCATGTCATGCATCGTCATGCATTTGTTTGCATTTTATTTATTGTTTCTTCCCCCTCTTCTCTCGCTAGACGCCAAGACCGACGCCGCTGCTACCCGGTACGACTACGGTGTTGACGACCCCTCTCTCTTGCCAGAGCAACTAGGCAAGCCCCCCCCTTGATCACCAGATATCGCCTAATCTCTCTCTACTTCTTGCATTAGAGTAGTGTAACATGTTACTGCTTTCCGTTAATCCTATCCTGATGCATAGCCTGTCCTTGCTACTACTGTTGTTACCTTTACCTGCAAACCTAATGCTTAGTATAGGATGCTAGTGTTCCATCAGTGGCCCTACACTCTTGTCTGTCTGCCATGCTATACTACTGGGCCGTGATCACTTCGGGAGGTGATCACGGGCATATGATATATACTTTATACTGTTACATTACTTATGGTACTGTTCGGAGATGGGGGCTGAAGGGGCAGGTGGCTCCATCCCGGTAGAGGTGGCCCTGGGTTCCCGATGGCCCCCGACTGTTACTTTGTGGCGGAGTGACAGGGCAGGTTGAGACCACCTAGGAGAGAGGTGGGCCTGGCCCTGGTCGGCGTTCTTGGATACTTAACACGCTTAACGAGATCTTGGTATTTGATTTGAGTCTGGCCACTGGCCTATACGCACTAACCATCTACACGGGGATAGTTATGGGCACTCGACGTCGTGGTATCAGCCGAAGCCTTCGTGACGTCAGCGACTGAGCGGCGTGCGCCGGATTGGACCGTAAGCCTGCTCTTGTATTAAGGGGGCTAGTTCTGCTTCCGGCCGCGTTGGCAACATGCAGGTGTGCAAAGGGCGATGGGCCTAGACCCCTACGCCATAGGATTTAGACCGGCGTGCTGACCTCTCTGCTGTGCCTAGGTAGGCCTGCGACGTGTTGATCTTCCGAGGCTGGGCATGACCAAGAAAAGTGTGTCCGGACAAAGGGGATCGAGCATGTTAGGAAATGTGGTGCACCCCTGCAGGGAAGTTAATCTATTCGAATAGCTGTGATCTTTGGTAACAGGATGACTTGGAGTTGTACGTTGACCTTATGACAACTAGAACCGGATACTTAATAAAACACACCCTTCCAAGTGCCAGATACAACCGGTGATCGCTCTCTCACAAGGCGGCGAGGGGAGGATCATCGGTTAGGATTATGCTATGCGATGTTACTTGGTGAACTTACCATCTACTCGCTTCTCCTGCTGCAAGATGGAGGTTACCAAAAGCGTAGTCTTCGAAAGGACTAGCTATCCCCCTCTTATTCCGGCATTCAGCAGTTCAGTCCATATATGTTACCCCTTTTCCATTTGATAGCAATGCATACATATGTAGTGTAGTTCCTTGCTTGCGAGTACTTTGGATGAGTACTCACGGTTGCTTTGCTCCCCCTTTTC
The DNA here is from genome assembly GCF_002162155.2 of Triticum dicoccoides. NCBI lineage: Eukaryota > Viridiplantae > Streptophyta > Magnoliopsida > Poales > Poaceae > Triticum > Triticum dicoccoides. The sequence continues at coordinate 609,451,987 of NC_041382.1, read as the reverse complement.
ACCTTTCCTATACCCGATTGTTGCGACCAGTTAATGGAGTCCAGGAGCCAGAGGATCCCGAGGATGATTCTACATGGAGTTCGGCTTCGAGGAGTAGTTAGGAGGTCCCAGGCAGGAGGCCTACGCCTCTTTCGATCTATATCCTAGTTTGTGCTAGCCTTCTTAAGGCAAACTTGTTTACTTATGTCTGTACTCAGATTTTTGTTGCTTCCGCTGACTCGTCTATGATCGAGCTCTTGTATTCGAGCCCTCGAGGCCCCTGGCTTGTAATATGATGCTTGTATGACTTATTTTATTTGTAGAGTTGCGTTGTGATATCTTCCCATGAGTCCCTGATCTTGATCGTACACGTTTGTGTGTATGATTAGTGTACGATTGAATCGGGGGCGTCACACCCGAGTGGTTTTTGTCCTAGCCAGGGGCATCTGGTGTCCAAAATGGAGCACCATATACGGTCAAACGGCGCTGACCAAGCGGAACCATGACGGAAGGGCAAAAACGAAAGAATTCCAAAGTGGCTTGGACAGAACAGGTGAGTTTCTAAAACTAGGGGTAAAACAGACGAGTGGGACACAACTAGGGGCATGAAACTAATTATCCCTTGAATCTTTGGATGATCATACAAAATTTTGCTTCTAGAAATCTTTTAGATTTGGCCACGGGAGGCACTTTTATGGAAATCACTTTAGGATAAGCTACCAAACTCCTAGATAATATTGTGGTTAATTATTCTCAATGGCACACTGAAAGATCTACTAGTAAAAAGGTGCATGCAATAGAAGAAATTAATGTTTTGAGAGGAAAGATGGATGAACTTATGAAATTGTTTGCTAATAAGATTGTTTCTTTTGATCCTAATGATATGACTTTGTCTAACTTGATTGAGAATAATAATGAATCTATGGATGTGAATTTTGTTGGTAGGAACAATTTTGGTAACAACGCGTTGATACGTCTCCAATGTATCTATAATTTTTGATTGTTCCATTCTATATTATATCCTATTTTGGACATTATTGGGCTTTATTATACACTTTTATATTACTTTTGGGACTAACCTATTAACCGGAGGCCTAGCCCAGAATTGTTGTTGTTTTTGCCTATTTCAGAGTTTCACAGAAAAAGAATATCAAATGGAGTCCAAACAGAATGAAACCTTCAGGAACGTGATTTTCGGAACGAACATGATCCAGAGGACTTGGACCCTACGTCAAGAAAGCAACCAGGAAGGCACGAGGTAGGGGGGCGCACCTACCCCCCCCCCCCCCAGGCATGCCCTCCACCCTCATGGGGCCCATGTTGCTCCACCGACGTACTTCTTCCTCCTATATATACCTACGTACCCCCAAAGTACCAGATATGGAGCCAAAACCCTAATTCCACCGCTGTTAACTTTCTGTATCAATGAGATCCCATCTTGGGGCCTTTTTCGGAGCTCCGACGCAGGGGGCATCGATCACGGAGGGCTTCTACATCAACACCATAGCCTCTCCGATGAAGTGTGAGTAGTTTACTTCAGACCTTCGGGTCCATAGTTATTAGCTAGACGGCTTCTTCTCTCTTTTTGGATCTCAATACAAAGTTCTCCCCCTCTCTTGTGGAGATCTATTCGATGTAATCTTCTTTTGCGGTGTGTTTGTTGAGACCGATGAATTGTGGGTTTAAGATCAAGTTTATCTATGAATAAAATTTGAATCTTCTTTGAATTATTTTATGTATGATTGGTTATCTTTGCAAGTCTCTTCGAATTATCAGTTTGGTTTGGCCTACTAGATTGATCTTTCTTGCAATGGGAGAAGTGCTTAGCTTTGGGTTCAATCTTGCGGTGTCCTTTCCAAGTGATAGTAGGGGCAGCAAGGCCCGTATTGTATTGTTGCCATCGAGGGTAACAAGATGGGGTTTATATCATATTGCATGAGTTTATCCCTCTACATCATGTCATCTTGCTTAAAGCGTTACTCTGTTCTTTTGAACTTAATACTCTAGATGCATGCTGGTAGCGGTCGATGTGTGGAGTAATAGTAGTAGATGTAGGCAGGAGTCGGTCTACTTGTCTCGGACATGATGCCTATATACATGATCATACCTAGATATTCTCATAACTATGCTCAATTCTGTCAATTCCTCAACAGTAATTTGTTTACCCACCATCATACTTGTGCTCTCAAGAGAAGCCACTAGTGAAACCTATGCCCTCGGGCCTATTTTCCATCATATTAATCTTCCGTCAACAAGCTATTTTTTCCGTTTATTTTGCTTTCTTTACTTTGCATCTTTATCATAAAAATACCAAAAATATTATTTTATCAGATCTCACTTTCGTAAGTGACCGTGAAGGGATTGACAATCCCTTTATTGCGTTGGTTGCGAGGATTTTATTTGTTTGTGTAGGTGCGAGGGACTCGTGCGTGGCCTCCTACTGGATTGATACCTTGGTTCTCAAAAACTGAGGGAAATGCTTACGCTAATTTGCTACATCACCCTTTCCTCTTCAAGGGAAAACCAACGCAATGCTCAAGAGGTAGCAAGAAGGATTTCTGGCGCCATTGCCGGGCAGTTTACGCAGAAGTCAATATACCAAGTACCCATCACAAACCCTTATCTCCTGCATTACATTATTTGCCATTTGCCTCTCGTTTTCCTCTCCCCCACTTCGCCCTTGTCGTTTTTTTCGCCCTCTCTCTCCGTCCTCCTTCTTTTTGCCCCTTGCACTTTCTGCCGTTATGTCTGAAATTGGGGAAATTATTGTCGATATGGACAATAATAATATCATGGAAAATTCTGATGCTCCTGCTGAAGAACCCCCTATCTTACATACAAAAAATCCGAATTGGTAGTGGTAATATTATTGGAAAAGGAGTTATCCAAGATTTATTTACTTGTGCCGGTGCTTTGCCTTCTATGGGTAGTTCTATTCTTCATAGAACTAGTAGTCTTGCAGACGCTATCGCCATGCTTGTAGTTGAACTTGAAAGACAATTTATGCACATGCATCCTTGCATACAAAGGATTTTCCTAGAATTTTCTAATATTGAGCATTCTTCTGTTAAGCATGCCGCTACTATCTTTTTGGCTCATGAGTTTAGATTTATAATAAAAGAGGCCAAAGAAATCTTTGCGCATTATAGGGTGGACGTTGGCCGTCCTCCCATAGAGGCTATCATTTTTGATCAAGAAGAAATAATGCGTTTTCAATCTCTAGACTTTGTTGCTTTCAATGAAAATCTTAGAAAAAGGGTTCCTACCAATGTTCTAGTTGATAGAATTTCTAAACTTAATAATGATTTGGCTATTCGAAACAATGAGCTAGGATATTCTCTCGAGTATAGGCTCACAAAGTTCTGTCAAAAGAATGCTTATAATGATGAATTGGTTGTGCAATACGAAGGGCCAAAGGAGGAACCTATACCTCCTAAGGTTGATCTTGGGGACTTTTGTCCCATTAAATTTAGCCCTTTTGATTACTTTTGCTTGCCTCAAATAAAACTTTCTGCCAAACGTAGAGAATATGAAATGAGTTTTAATGATCTATCCTATTATTATGGAGATACCTAGATCTATCCTTGCTATTATGCCTAGCTAGGGGCGTTAAACGATAGCACTTGTTGGGAGGCAACCCAATTTTATTTTTATTCCTTGCTTTTTGCTCCTGTTTAGTAATAAATAATTTATCTAGCCTCTGTTTTGGTTGTGTGTTTTGTGTTTAATTAGTGTTTGTGCCAAGTAGAACCGTTGGGAAGACTTGGGGAAAGTCTTTTTAATCTTGCTGTAAAAAAACAGAAACTTTAGCGCTCACGAGAATTGCTGCCAGTTTTTATTTGGAAAGTGATATTTAGTTAATTATTTTTGCAGATCATTAATAGATAAATTCCTCACGTCCAGCAATTTATTTTAGAATTTTTGGGGTTCCAGAACTTGCGTTAGCTACAGATTACTACAGACTGTTCTAATTTTCGTGTGTTGTTTGCTTATTTTGATGAACCTATGGCTAGTAAAATAGTTTATAAACCAAAGAGAAGTTGGAATACAGTAGGTTTAACACCAATATAAATAAAGAATGAATTCATTACAGTACCTTGAAGTGGTGTTTTGTTTTCTTTCGCTAACGGAGCTCACGAGATTTTCTACTTTAAGTTTTGTGTTGTGAAGTTTTCAAGTTTTGGGTGAAAGATTTGATGGATTATGGAACAAGGAGTGGCAAGAGCCTAAGCTTGGGGATGCCCATGGCACCCCAAGATAATCTAAGGACACCTAAAAGCCCAAGCTTGGGGATGCCCCGGAAGGCATCCCCTCTTTCGTCTACTTCCATCGGTAACTTTACTTGGAGCTATATTTTTATTTACCACATGATATGTGTTTTGCTTGGAGTGTCTTATATTATTTGAGTATTTATTTGTTAGTTTTCCACAGTCATTCTTGTTGTACACACCTTTTGAGAGAGACACACATGATTCGGAAATTGTTCGAATACTATATGTGCTTCACTTATATCTTTTAGGGCATGATACGTCTCCAACGTATCTATAATTTTTGATTGCTCCATGCTATATTATCTACTGTTTTGGACTATATTGGGATTTATTTTTCACTTTTATATTATTTTTGGGACTAACCTATTAACCGGAGGCCCAGCCCAGAATTGCTGTTTTTTTGCCTATTTCAGTGTTTCGAAGAAACGGAATATCAAACGGAGTCCAAATGGAATAAACCTTTCTGGAACGTGATTTTCTTCCCGAATATGACCCAGGAGACTTGGACCCTACGCCAAGGAAGCTTCAAGGTGAGCATGAGGTAGGGGGCGCGCCCTATACCCCCAGGCGCGCCCCCACCCTCATGGGCCCACCGAAGCTCCACCGACGTACTTCTTCCTCCTATATATACCTACGTACCCCCAAACGAACAGGGAGGGAGCCAAAAACCTAATTCCACCACCGCAACTTTCTGTATCCATGAGATCCCATCTTGGGGGCTGTTCCGGAGCTCCGCCGGAGAGGGTCGTCATCATGGAGGCCTTCTACATCATCATAGCCTCTCCGATGAAGTGTGAGTAGTTTACCTCAGACCTTCGGGTCCATAGTTAGTAGCTGATGGCTTCTCTCTTTTTGGATCTCAATACAAAGTTCTCCCCCTCTCTCATGGAGATCTATTCGATGTAATCTTCTTCTTTTTGCGGTGTGTTTGTTGAGACTGATGAATTGTGGGTTTATGATCAAGTCTATCTATGAATAATATTTGAATCTTCTCTGAATTCTTTTATGTATGATTGGTTATCTTTGCAAGTCTCTTCGAATTATCAGTTTGGTTTGGCCTACTAGATTGGTTTTTCTTGCCATGGGAGAAGTGCTTAGCTTTGGGTTCGATCTTGCAGTGTCCTTTCCCAATGACAGAAGGGGCAGCAAGGCACATATTGCATCGTTGCCATCGAGGATAACAAGATGGGGTTTATTTCATATTGCATGAATTTATCTCTCTACATCATGTCATCTTGCTTAAAGCGTTACTCTGTTTTTAACTTAATACTCTAGATGCATGCTGGATAGCGGTCGATGAGTGGAGTAATAGTAGTAGATGCAGAATCGTTTCGGTCTACTTGTCACGGACGTGATGCCTATATACATGATCATGCCTAGATATTCTCATAACTATGCTCAATTCTGTCAATTGCTCAACAATAATTTGTTCACCCACCATAGAATACATATGCTCTTGAGAGAAGCCACTAGTGAAACCTATGGCCCCCGGGTCTATTCTCATCATATCAATCTCCATCACTTTAATTTTGCTTTGCTTTTTTACTTTGCCTTTTACTTTTCACTTTGCATCTCTATACCAAAAATACCAAAAATATTATATCTATCAGATCTCACTCTCATAAGTGACCGTGAAGGGATTGACAACCCCTAATCGCGTTGGTTGCGAGTAGCTATCGTTTTGTGCAGGTACGAGGGACTTGAGAGTGGCCTCCTACTGGATTGATACCTTGGTTCTCAAAAACTGAGGGAAATACTTACGCTACTCTGCTGCATCATCCTTTCCTCTTCGGGGAAATCCAAGGCAAGCTCAAGAGGTAGCAAGAAGAATTTCTGGCGCCGTTGCCAGGGAGTCTACACAAAAAGTCAACATACCAAGTACCCATCACAATCCCTATCTCTCGCATTACATTAGTTGCCATTTGCCTCTCGTTTTCCTCTCCCCACTTCACCCTTGCCATTTTATTCGCCCTCTCTTTCCCAATCTCCTTCTCCTTCTCCTTCTCTTTCTCCGTTTGCCTTTTTCTCGCTTGCCTTGTCGTCATGGCTAATCTTATCTCTTCCCCGCTATCTCCGGAGAATGAAGTTCTAAATTTTAAACAAAGGGAGGGAGAAAATCTGAAAGACGCTTGGTATAGAATTTGCAATGCTCAAAATAGATCTACCAGGAAGCAATCTACTTCAGTCCTTCTTCACAATTTTTATGTAGGTGCTAGTCCTTGGTATAGATATATCCTTGATACCATTACCGGGGGGGATTTCTTGGGTAGCCACACTTTTGATTCTTATAATACTATGATAGATTTATTTGGCTCACCACCTCTTTTGGTTAATGGAACTATGTTAACTTTGAAGCATGTTATGCAAAGGCTTGAAATTATTGAAAACAAAGTTGCTACCATTGAATCAATTGATAATCTAGATAAAAAGATCCATAATCAAATTACCCAATATGGATCTAAGGTGGGAATGACTTTGAAAAATATTAAGAAAAAGGAACCCATGGTTAATGAGAAACTAAATCTAGATTCCACTAGAATCGATAAACTTGAGGGTATCATTACCAACTTAGGAACCGCCTTTTCTTCCGTAAAGAATTTTTCTAGTCCTCCCACTAAAATTACCAAGCTTATGTATGCTCCTAAGAATAAGGGTGAATCATCTAGTAAGGAAACTGCAGATCTTAAATCTATAAGCATTCATCCCGATATTTTTGCTATCATTAAGGAACCTTATGCTACGAATGAATTTTTTGATCTTGTGCCTAAAAGTTTGATAATTACTAGAAATTAAGAAATTTCTAAGAAAGATAGATGCCTCATTGAAGAATTGCCTACCAAAGATGGCAATACCTAGATCTATTCTTGCTTGTTATGCCTAGCTAGGGGCGTTAAACGATAGCGCTTGTTGGGAGGAAACCCAATTTTATTCTTATTTCTTGCTTTTTGCTCCTGTTTAGTAATAAATAATTTATCTAGCCTCTGTTTTGGTTGTGTTTTTTGTGTTTAATTAGTGTTTGTGCCAAGTAGAACCGTTGGGAAGACTTGGGGAAAGTCTTGTTGAACTTGCTGTAAAAAACAGAAACTTTAGTGCTCACGAGAACTGCTTTAATTTTTATTTGGAAAGTGATATTTAGTTAATTCTTTTTTCAGATGATTAATAGATAAATTCCTCACGTCCAGCAATTTATTTTAGAATTTTTGGGGTTCCAGAAGTTTGCGTTAGTTACATATTACTACAGACTGTTCTGTTTTTGACAGATTCTGTTTTTCGTGTGTTGTTTGCTTATTTTGATGAATCTATGGTTAGTAAAATAGTTTATAATCCATAGAGAAGTTGGAATACAGTAGGTTTAACACCAATACTAATAAAGAATGAGTTCATTACAGTACCTTGAAGTGGTTTTTTGTTTTCTTTCTCTAACGAAGCTCACGAGATTTCTATTGAGTTTTGTGTTGTGAAGTTTTCAAGTTTTGGGTGAATTCTTGTGATGGATTATGGAACAAGGAGTGGCAAGAGCCTAAGCTTGGGGATTCCCATGGCACCACCAAGATAATCCTAGGACACCAAAAATTCAAAGCTTGGGGATGCCCCGGAAGGCATCCCCTCATTTGTCCACTTCCATCGGTAATTTACTTGGAGCTATATTTTTATTCACCAACATGATATGTGTTTTGCTTGGAGCGTCTTGTATGATTTGAGTCTTTACTTTTTAGTTTACCACAATAATCCTTGCTGTACACAACTTTTGAGAGAGCCATACATGAATTAGAATTTGATAGAATACTCTATGTGCTTCGCTTTTATCTTTTTGAGCTAAGTAGTTTTGCTCTATGTGCTTCACTTATATCTTTTGAGCGCTATAATTTTGCTCTATGTGCTTCACTTAGATCTTTTAGAGCACGGTGGTGGATTTTTTTTAAAGAAACTATTGATCTCTCATGCTTCACTTAAATTATTTTGAGAGTCTTAATAGCATGGTAATTTGCATAATAATAATATGCTTGGTATGCAAGATCAATAATAAAACTCTCTTATGAGTGTGTTGAATATTATTGTCGGTGTCAAAACCGGTGGATCTTGGGTAGGGGGTCCCGAACTGTGCGTCTAGGCTGGATGGTAACAGGAGGCAAGGGACACGAAGTTTTACCCAGGTTCGGGCCCTCTCGATAGAGGTAAAACCCTACGTCCTGCTTGATTAATATTGATGATATGGGTAGTACAAGAGTAGATCTACCACGAGATCAGAGAGGCTAAACCCTAGAAGCTAGCCTATGGTACGATTGTTGTTGTGTATGTTGTCCTACGGACTAAAACCCTCCGGTTTATATAGACACCGGAGAGGGTTAGGGTTACACAAAGTCAGTTACAATGGTAGGAGATCTACATATCCGTCTCGCCAAGCTTGCCTTCCACGCCAAGGAAAGTCCCTTCCAGACACGGGACGAAGTCTTCAATCTTGTATCTCCATAGTCCGGGAGTCCAGCTGAAGGTATAGTCCGGCTATCCGAACACCCCCTAATCCAGGACTCCCTCAATAGCCCCTGAACCAGGCTTCAATGACGACGAGTCTGGTGCGCAGATTGTCTTCGGCATTGCAAGGCGGGTTCCTCCCCCAAGTACCTTATAGAAGATTTTGAACACAAAGATAATGTCCGACTCTGCAAAATAAGTTTCCACATATTGCCATAGAGAGAATAATATTTACACAAATCTAATCTGCTGACGTACTCCATAGTGTGACACACCACGGCCAAGCCTTTATCCGAGTCGTTTCATTATCCCACCTCAGCGCGTCATGTGAGGCGGTTTCCTTGGCACGTCTTGTTAAAGCAGAGATCGTGTCCCCTTATTCTGGGATTCTCATCAATACGGGCACGGGTAACCCAACCGTTTCTAGGACTCCTAGATTATAGGCAAGTCCAAACGGACACGGAGAGGACGCTTGATATTCACCCTATTTATAAAGGGACAAGGCTTTTATTTTTCCCTCCCGTGCTCAATCGAATCCTTCCCCCACCTCAAGCTTAAATGCCCAAAGTTCAGGTCAGGTGCTCCGAACCTTCAGTCATGTCCGGATCTAGCCTTCAAGGCCGATGGGTGCCTTCCTCCGTCACGGAAGAAGACATCAAAAAGTTGAGGGAGGCCAGATATCTGACCGCCGAGATTTTGCATCGGCTGCCTCCCCGAGGGCAGGCCGTCCCCACCCCCGAACCCAACGAGAACGTCGTGTTCGTCTCCCACTTCCTCTGAGGTCTAGGCCTTGTTCTGGATCCTTTTGTCAGGGGTTTGATGTTTTATTACGGGCTAGACTTCCATGATCTAGCTCTGGACTCCTTTCTTCATATCACGACATTTATTGTCGTGTGTGAGGCCTTTGGCCTATGGCTCAAGACCTTTGAAGTAAAGCTGAAGATGATCGAGGGGAAACATGTAGCATGTGGAGGTGCCTCAATAGGCAAGATGACGGGAGCTCCGTGGCCCAAAGGTTCCATCCCAGAGGTGTCTGAATTGTGGCAACAGGAGTGGTTCTACATCACGGCTCCTAGAAGTTCCAAGTGGGCGGCCGCCCCTGTTTTCCGCTCGGGCCCTCCACCACAACTAATGTCATGGATCAGCAGAGGTCTGAGCTGGGGTCCAGCCATGGACGTGCCTATACTACAAAGCCGCATTCGACATCTCTTCGATGGAGATTTCAATTTGGTTGCGGTAATACAAGTTATGCTGGTTCGTCAAGTCCAGCCTTGCAAACGCCGGCCTCTTCGCCTGTGGGAGTTCAATCCCGAGGGACCGCGTGTCATTCAAAATTTTCCCAGCCTGACGCACAAGGAGATATACAAGTCATTCTTCGGACCTCAGGTGGAGTGTTCAGAAATCACCGAGGACGTGGGCATGAGTAGTAACCGCGCCGCCAAACAGGTAAGGCATCTTCCGGCCGAACATACTATCTCTCCTTTGTTACAAAGTTATTTCTGAGAGTTCGCTTTTTGACCAGGACTGGCTAACAAAGGCGAAGTTGATTCGGTGTTCGCCCCCCCCCCTCCCTGAGGGTTTGGAAAATCCGGTATTGGAAAAGATGCTCCAGACCGCACCTTACCCGGAGCCCTCAAAGGAAGATACTGTGGAGGATAATGGGGGCGGACGCGGGCCCCCAACGCTGCCCATTCTAACCGAGGGAGCGAGCGTCTCCATGAAGGAAGACAACCAGAAGAGGAAAAGGACTGCGCCCGGGGATTCAGAAGCCGAAGCTTCCAAATGGGAGAAGAAGTCTCCCACAGAGGGTCCTACCTTGGGGGGCGCTGTTGCCGCACAAAGTCCGCGGGGGGATCAATTCTCCCGTGAGTCGTAAGTGACCCGAAATACTTTAATAGTACAGATATGCCATCTTTTTCTTCTGAGAAAATAACCACCGCATATATTTTTGCAGTTCGGGCCTTAGCCCCTCTCAAATGACCTCGTCTTCGGGGGATCTTCTTCCAGAGATGATGGAGAGTGAAACGCCTCCTCCGGACTCCTCCGCTCCCGAAGCGGGCGACCCTGAAGTGTCGTCGCGGAGGGCCTCTCCGAGTCTGGTGAGGCCAGAAGATAATCCCATTGACCCCCGAAGCTCCAAGTGTCCGGCTCCCGAAGAGAGCAGACAAAAGAGTCTGACACCGTCTAGTGTGCGATCGGATGTTCTGAGGGAGTTGGTGGGGCGAGTGGCCATCTCAGATGAACACCATGTGCTGATGAATATGGTGATGGAGAGAATATCGTCCACCGAAAGCGGATTGCATGAAGCTTTATGAGTCTACTGACAGGCTTTGAGGTACGTAAAAGAATGTATGATAGTCCTACACATGCTTGGTGTTCCCTGTGTAGATAGTAGCCCCTGAGACTCTGGTTGTCGTCGGAAACGACGACGAACAGAGGATCATATTCCCAGGTAATAACCATACTGCCTCTATGTGCAGGTGATGGAAGCTCCGGTGGCTAGCCGGACTAGCGAGTTTGCCCATTTAGAACGGCAGTTGGATGCGGCAGCCGCCGACATCGAGCTTGTTAACAAAAGGCTTGACGAGGCACAAGGTAAGTGTCATTATCTGGTAAACGCCACATAGGAAGAGCAGCATGATGCCATTATCTATAATATGTTATGACTGCAGATGGAGCTGCCACTGTTGAAGCCTTGCGGACAGAACTTGCCCGAGCCAAGGAACAAGCGAGGTTAGGTAATGCGGCTGCTTTGAAGGCGGCCGAAGAGTTGCAAGCCGAGAAGGCCGCGCATGGCGAGAGCCGAGACAAGATGGCCAAGATGGCCATAGAATTAAAAGCCGCCGCCGACCGTTGCGGGGTTCTTGAAAAGGAAAACCAAGCGAAGGCATCAGACCTTGAGAAGGCTGCTACGACGAGAAAGGACCTCCGCTCTGCTATGAGGGCAAAGAAGGAGGAGCTGCGGGAAGCCAGGGATATTGTAGCTGGGAAATCCTTTATGTTGCGGAGGAAGTTCGGAGATCCACGGTATGCCCCTCTGGATCGGCTGTGGAGTTCGGAGGATGTATATATGGATTTGGCGGCGAGCGCTACCGATGCGACCAAGTATTTCCAGGGTCAGACGGACCGTGAAGTAGACCAGCTGTTTTGGAGACAATTCCATTCTCCCGAGCGTCCGCTTTCATTGACTGGCCAATTAGCCGAATGGGCCAAACTAAATAGGTTGTCCGGACTCTCCATGAGGTCTGTTGTGGATCAGCTATGGCCGGAAAGGTCAAAACCGAACATCTATTTTAGCTTGGTGCAGCAGTTCCTTGACATGGTGTCGCGCATTAATGCGATGAAGAGGTCGGCGTGCATAGAGGGCGCACGGATGGCCTTTGCCCGTGTTAAAGCATACTGGACAGAGATGGATGCTACCACTGTTGCAGCATGGGATTCGGCCATAGGTCGAAGGGCTGCTGAGCACTACTTTGAAGAAGTTCTTGAGGGTGCTCGTTTGATAGAGACCCAGTGCTCAAAAAATATTATGTTTGAGTGATATGTAATCTCATTGTAAGCGAAATGCTTTTATAAATTTTTATAAGGCTATTTTTATACTTTTGCTTGAAAGTAACATGATGCCTCCTGGGCGGCCATTTATGTATACATATGTATAACCTGAAAGATTGCAGCCGTCGGTTTCAACCCTCACGCATATAATGCGGAGGTGCTCGCAAAAACACGTGTTCACACTTAACCCAATGTCTTGGTCCTATTAAGGAGGTGATAGCGGAGCAAGCGAGGCAACCGGACTATAATGCTTTAGCACTTTCACTTAGCCATAGGAGTTTGACAGTGGGGCTACTAAATAGCCCCTGGTGGCTCCGCACTTTCCCGATCCCGGGGTGCGTACATGCCTGGCCGGAAAACGGCCCTTTGTTAAGGCGGAGGAATTATAACATTCCAACAAGTCATCGAGTGGTTGACCAGTCTCACACTATATCATGACAGTCAATTTTCGGCTTTCTCTACTGAGGTGCTTGTCCGGATGAACCAGGGCACAATTGCAGTAGTTCTCCTAGTGCTACCTTAGTCGGTACAGCGGAACGTAAGGCACCAAAACACAGGATCTGGGCAAACCCCACATTTGACCAAAGACAATGATTCGGAGCTGATGCATATAAGGCCAAACTCGCGACGCCGAACACTCCCTAAGGTATTCGGTCTTAGTGGTATAAACCGGGCCTAAATAATGGCCTTTGTAAGAAGCCCCTTGTGTCCAGGTACGTGCATTGTTCTGGCGTGGCCACATGCCAAGACGTCAGCATCCTTCTCAACGGTGGATATCTATCAACAAGAGACAGTAAAAAAGGTTTACGCAGGGTCTTAATCTAAAAAGAATCCTTGGAGCGGGTCCCTGCTGCATGTCTGCACCTGTGTCTCCGTTGTGCCGCATCCTGGACGGGTGTAGCATGATGATCGTCTGTAAAAGAGAGGAATTTAGGTGAAAAAGTTGTCGTGCAAAAAGATAGTTTTTTAAGGAAACCATGTATAATTCAAGATGAGGAGAAATTGCCACTTGTCTGCGTGCGTTGAGCCCCTTGTATTGACAAATAGGGGTGTGGCCATTTATTCGGTATATGTAGTGGCGCCGGACTCGATTAGTTGTGTCTGAGGTCTTGACGACCTATTGGATGCTTTCGCTGGTCCGGGCGCCTTTAGTGTGCGGCTGCCAAGGCAGCCTCACTCTCTTCGGTGTGCAGGGATCGCTTGATATTTCCGTGCACTGAAATGATGCCACGTGGACCGGGCATCTTGAGTGTGAGGGAGTCGTAGTGTGGTATTGAATTAAAGCGAGAGAAAGCTTCGCGTCCGAGCAGTGCTTGATAGCCACTTTGGAACAGAGCGATGTGGAAGGTTAAATGCTCGCGACGGAAGATATCGGGGAAGCCGAATATAACCTGTAGTAGGAGGGAGCCCGTACAATGAGCCCCTGGGCCTGGCGTTACTCCTTTAAAGGTAGTATTGCTATGGCGAATTTGTGTTGGGTCAAACCCCATCCCGCGGATTGTATCCTGATATATTAGGTTTAGGTTGCTGCCGCCGTCCATCAAGGCTCGTGTGAAGTGATATCCGTCAATTACTGGGTCTAATACCAGGGCAGCCCATCCTGCATGTCGGATACTTGCTGAGTAATCGCGATGGTCAAAAGTGATCGGTTGAGACGACCAGTGGCAGGACTTCGCGGTGACAGGCACTTGGGTATATTTTCCTGGGAGTGCCGAGTTGTTTTTTCCCTTGATCACGTGTAACACGTTTACTATTTTGACTTCTGGTGGAAATTTCTTTTGTTCCCCCGTGTCTTGCTTGGGAGGCTTGTCCTCGTCTTCACTTGGTGTATCCTCCCCCTTGTGTACAGCGTTGAGCTTGCCGGACTGCTTGAAGACCCAACATTCTCTGTGGGTATGATTAGCAGGTTTACGAGGGGTACTATGGATCTGACATACTTGGTCTAGAATTTTGTTGAGGCTAGACAGTTCATCCCCGGTGTCTCTAGGGGGCGGCTTTTGACCTGGCCGAGAGCTTTTGAATCTGGCATTTACTGTCGTGCCCTTTGTGCTGTCTTCTTTATTCCGGCGTTTGTTATTGCTGTTGCGCCGTGATTTCCCATTTCCATCTCTAACTTCAGATGTACTGGGGTCGCTGGTGCTGCATCTGGCTAGCCAGCTGTCCTCACCCGCGCAGAAGCGGGTCATGAGGTTTGTTAATGTGGCCATCGTTCTCGGCTTATTTTGGCCGAGGTGTCTGGTGAGCCATTTGTCGCGGACGCTATGCTTGAAAGCTTCCAAGGCTTCGGCGTCCATACAGTCGATAATCTGGTTCTTTTTAGTAAGAAACCTGTTCCAAAGCTTTCGGGCTGACTCTCCGGGCTGTTGAGTTATATGACTCAAATCGTCCGCGTCCGAAGGTCGGACATAAGTCCCTTGAAAATTTGCCCGAAATGCGTCTTCGAGCTCTTCCCAACTTCCAATGGAGCTTTCGGGGAGGCCTTTGAGCCAGTGACGAGCTGGCCCTTTGAGCTTGAGGGGTAAGTGCTTGATGGCGTGGAGATCATCTCCTCGAGCCATATGGATATGAAGGATATAGTCCTCAATCCAGACCCCAGGGTCTCTTGTTCCGTCGTATGCTTCTATGTTTACGGGCTTGAATCCCTCTGGAAATTCATGGTCCAGCACCTCATCGGTGAAACATAGGGGGTGTGCAGCACCCCTGTAGATGGGTGTACCGCGTTGTTCGTATGTTTGTTGTGTTGCATTGTATGCTGGGGCGCGCTTGCGTGGTCCATAGATGGATCTTGTTGCACCGTCCTTTGGGTGCGAGCCCTCGCATGGGTTGCGTGTTGTATTGTGAGTGGCGTTATATGCTGCTCTATGTTGATAGAGGGGTTGTCTATCCGACCAGGTGGCTGCTTTGATATTTGGTTGTGGGGGGTCTGAAGCTTCCTCATCGAATTCAGGTAACAGCTTCCGCTTTGGGTAGTTCTTGGAGGGGCGATTGTCGCCGTACATCGCTGATGCGTTGAGTATTTTACTCCATCTGATGTGGAGTGTGTCTTGCGCAACCTTGAGCCTTTGCTTCTGCTTTTTCAGACTCCTCGCGGTGGCAACAAGCCTTTTACGGGCAGTCTGCTGCTCCGGGTGCCTGTATGGCGTTATGTCGTCCGGACCATTATCCTTGATAGGATTTGTTTGTTCGGTTTGATTATCTGGATTGCCGTTGTCCGGCAGCGGTTCGCCCTGCTCCAGCACTGGGTCTGTGTGATTGCTATTTCTGTCGAGGCGGGATTTGGGGCGGCGCTTGCTTCACCGCTTTGACTGCTTTTTGAGGGAACAAGCCTTTGGTGCGTCCTTCCGCTCCTCGTCGTCATCTTTTGGTGCATCCACCATGTATACGTCATGTGACGAGGTGGCATTCCAGGGCCCAATAGGCGCTGGTTCTTCATCGTCTCCTTCATCGGCGTCCATACCGTCGATGTCTTCGGAGTCGAAGTCGAGCATGTCGGTTAAATCGTCGACAGTGGCTACAAAGTGGGTGGTGGGTGGGCTTTGAATTTCTTCATCGTCCGTATCCCGATCTCGCTGACCGTAGTCCGGCCAGGGCTCTCCTGATAAAGATAGAGACTTTAGTGATTTCATAATATCGCCAAAGGGCGAGTGCTGAAAGATGTCCGCGGCAGTAAATGCCATGATCGGCGCCCAATCAGATTCGATCGGCAGAGACGCGAATGGTTCGGAGTCCGGAGAGGAGTCCGGCTCCTTGGAATCACGAGTCTCGCGGAGTGCGGGGCTGGTGTTCGGCTCGATCGCCGTTAGGATCGCAGCCCCCGAGGTGGCGTCCATCCACCCATCCTCGATCGGCGCAGTTGGCTCCGAATTAAGGGTCGAAGCCGATGCGGGTGCGGCCTTCAGGGCACTGTTAGGCGGCAGAGCTAGATCATGCTCGTCGTGGCAATGCGGCGCGCTCGGTAGTGGCTCGAATCTGTCGAAGATCAAGTCCCCGCGGATGTCAGCCGTGTAGTTTAAACTTCCAAATCTGACCTGACGGCCAGGGGCATAGCTTTCGATCTGCTCCAGATGGCCAAGTGAATTGGCCCGCAGTGCAAAGTCGCCGAAGACAGAGATCTGTCCGGGGAGACAAGTTTCACCCTGGACCGCATCACTATCGATGATCGTAGCAGCCATCAAGCCTGACTGCGACGACACAGAGGAACTCTCAATGAAAGCACCAATGTCGGTGTCAAAACCGGCGGATCTCGGGTAGGGGGTCCCGAACTGTGCGTCTAGGCCGGATGGTAACATGAGGCAAGGGACACGAAGTTTTACCCAGGTTCGGGCCCTCTCGATGGAGGTAAAACCCTACGTCCTACTTGATTAATATTGATGATATGGATAGTACAAGAGTAGATCTACCACTAGATCAGAGAGGCTAAACCCTAGAGGCTAGCCTATGGTATGATTGTTTTTGTGTATGTTGTCCTACGGACTAAAACCCTCCGGTTTATATAGACACCGGAGAGGGTTAGGGTTGCACAAAGTCGGTTACAATGGTAGGAGATCTACATATCCGTATCGCCAAGCTTGCCTTCCACACCAAGGAAAGTCCCTTTCGGACACGGGACGAAGTCTTCAATCTTGTATCTTCATAGTCCGGGAGTCCGACTGAAGTTATAGTCCGGCTATCCGAACACCCCCTAATCCAGGATTCCCTCAATTATGATAAGTTTGATACATGATAATTGTTTTGAGATATGGAGATGGTGATATTAAAGTCATGCTAGTTGAGTAGTTGTGAATTTAATAAATACTTGTGTTGAAGCTTGTGATTCCCGTAGCATGCACGTATGGTGAACCGTTATGTGATGAAGTCGGAGCATGATTTATTTATTGATTGTCTTCCTTCTGAGTGGCGGTCGGGGACGTGCGATGGTCTTTTCCTACCAATCTATCCCCCTAGGAGCATGCGCGTAATACTTTGCTTTGATAACTTGTAGATTTTTGCAATAAGTATATGAGTTCTTTATGACTAATGTTGAGTCCATGGATTATACGCACTCTCACCCTTGCACCTTTGCTAGCCTCTCTATTATGGCATTTCCATAGCCATTCCGAGATATATTGCCATGCAACTTTCCACCATTCCGTTCATGACACACTCCATCATTGTCATATTGCTTAGCATGATCATGTAGTAGACATCATATTTGTGGCAAAGCCACCATTCATAATTCTTTCATACATGTCACTCATGAGTCATTGCATATCCCGGTACACCGCCGGAGGCATTCACATAGATTCATATTTTGTTCTAAGTATCGAGTTGTAATTGTTGAGTTGTAAGAAAAATAAAAGTGTGGTGATCATCATTATTAGAGCATTGTCCCAAGTGAGGAAAGGATGATGGAGACTATGATTCTCCCACAAGTCGGGATGAGACTCCGGACGAAAAATAAATAAAAGAGGCCAAAGAAGCCCAAATAAAAAAAGGGAGAAAGAAAAGAGGCCATAAAAAAAGAGAAAAGGCCCAAATAAAAAAATGAGAGAAAAAGAGAGAAGGGACAATGTTACTATCCTTTTACCACACTTGTGCTTCAAAGTAGCACCCTGATCTTCATAGTAGAGAGTCTCTCATGTTATCACTTTCATATACTAGTGGGAATCTTTCATTATAGAACTTGGCTTGTATATTCCAATGATGGGCTTCCTCAAATTGCCCTAGGTCTTCATGAGCAAGCAAGTTGGATGCACACCCACTTAGTTTCCTTTTGAGCTTTCATATACTTATAGCTCTAGTGCATCCGTTGCATGGCAATCCCTACTCACTCACATTGATATCTATTGATGGGCATCTCCATAGCCCGTTGATACGCCTAGTTGATGTGAGACTATCTTCTCCCTTTTTGTCTTCTCCACAACCACCACTCTATTCCACCTATAGTGCTATATCCATGGCTCACGCTCATGATTGCGTGAAAATTGAAAAAGTTTTGAGAATGTCAAAATTATGAAACAATTGCTTGGCTTGTCATCGGGGTTGTGCATGATTTAAATATTTTGTGTGGTGAAGATAGAGCATAGCCAGACTATATGATTTTGTAGGGACAACTTTCTTTAGCCATGTTATTTTGAGAAGACATAATTACTTTGTTAGTATGCTTGAAGTATTATTATTTTCTATGTCAATATGAACCTTTTGTCTTGAATCTTTCGGATTTGAATATTCATACCACAATTAAGAAGAATTACATTAAAATTATGCCAAGTAGCACTCCCCATCAAAAATTCTCTTTTTATCATTTACCTACTCGAGGACGAGCAGGAATTAAGCTTGGGGATGCCTGATACGTCTCCAATGTATCTATAATTTTTGATTGCTCCATGCTATATTATCTACTGTTTTGGACTATATTGGGCTTTATTTTCCACTTTTATATTATTTTTGGGACTAACCTATTAACCGGAGGCCCAGCCCAGAATTGCTGCTTTTTGCCTATTTAAGTGTTTCAAAGAAACGGAATATCAAACGGAGTCCAAACGGAATAAACCTTTCTGGAACATGATTTTCTTCCCGAATATGACCCAGGAGACTTGGATCCTACGCCAAGGAAGCTTCGAGGTGGGAACGAGGTAGGGGGTGCGCCCTATACCCCCAGGTGCGCCCCCACCCTCGTGGGCCCACCGAAGCTCCACCGACGTACTTCTTCCTCCTATATATACCTACGTACCCCCAAACGAATAGGGAGGGAGCCAAAAACCTAATTCCACCGCCGCAACTTTCTGTATCCACAAGATCCCATCTTGGGGCCTATTCCGGAGCTCCACCGGAGAGGGTCGTCATCACGGAGGGCTTCTACATCATCATAGCCTCTCTGATGAAGTGTGAGTAGTTTACCTCAGACCTTCGGGTCCATAGTTAGTCGCTAGATGGCTTCTTCTCTCTTTTTGGATCTCAATAAAAAGTTCTCCCCCTCTCTCGTGGAGATCTATTCGATGCAATCTTCTTCTTTTTGCGGTGTGTTTGTTGAGACCGATGAATTGTGGGTTTATGATCAAGTCTATCTATGAATAATATTTGAATCTTCTCTGAATTCTTTTATGTATGAATGGTTATCTTTGCAAGTCTCTTTGAATTATCAGTTTGGTTTGGCCTACTAGATTGGTTTTTCTTGCTATGGGAGAAGTGCTTAGGTTTAGGTTCGATCTTGCGGTGTCCTTTCCTAGTGACAGAAGGGGCAACAAGGCACGTATTGCATCGTTGCCATCGAGGATAACAAGATGGGGTTTATTTCATATTGCATGAATTTATCTCTCTACATCATGTCATCTTGCTTAAAGCGTTACTCTGTTTTTAACTTAATACTCTAGATGCATGCTGGATAGCGGTCGATGAGTGGAGTAATAGTAGTAGATGCAGAATTGTTTCGATCTACTTGTCACGGACGTGATGCCTATATACATGATCATGCCTAGATATTCTCATAACTATGCTCAATTCTGTCAATTGCTCAACAGTAATTTGTTCACCCACCGTAGAATACTTATGCTCTTGAGAGAAGCCACTAGTGAAACCTATGGCCCCCGGGTCTATTCTCATCATATCAATCTCCATCACTTTAATTTTGCTTTGCTTTTTTACTTTGCCTTTTACTTTTCACTTTGCATCTCTATACCAAAAATACCAAAAATATTATATCTATCAGAGCTCACTCTCGTAAGTGATCGTGAAGGGATTGACAACCCCTAATCGCGTTGGTTGCGAGTAGCTATCGTTTTGTGCAGGTACGAGGGACTTGAGCGTGGCCTCCTACTGGATTGATACCTTGGTTCTCAAAAACTGAGGGAAATACTTACGCTACTCTACTGCATCATCCTTTCCTCTTCGGGGAAATCCAACGCAAGCTCAAGAGGTAGTAGGGCACGGTGGTGGATTTGTTTGACAGAAACTATTGTTCTCTCATGCTTCAATTAGATTATTTTGAGAGTCCTACAAAACAGCGTGGTAATTTGCTTTAGTTATGTTAGGCATTCAAGATAATAAAAAAAATCTTATGAGTGTTCTGAATACTATGAGAAGTTTGATACTTGATAATTGTTTTGAGATATGGAGATGGTGATATTAGAGTCATGCTAGTTGAGTAGTTGTGAATTTGAGAAATGCTTGTGTTGAAGTTTGTGATTCCTGTAGCATGCACGTATGGTGAACCGTTATGTAAAGAAGTTGGAGCATGAATTATTTATTGATTGTCTTTCTTACGAGTGGCAGTCAGGGACGAGTGATGGTCTTTTCCTACCAATCTATCCCCCTTGGAGCATGCGCATAGTACTTTGCTTCGATAACTAATAGATTTTTTCAATAAGTGTGTGAGTTCTTTATGACTAATGTTGAGTCCATGGATTATACGCACTCTCATGCTTCCACCATTGCTAGCCTCTCTAATACCGCGCACCTTTCGCCGGTATCATACACCCACCATATACCTTCCTCAAGACAGCCACCATACCTAACTATCATGGCATTTCCATAGCCATTCCGAGATATATTGCCATGTAACTTTCCACCATTCCGTTTACTATGACACACTCCATCATTGTCATATTGCTTTGCATGATCATGTAGTTGACATTTTAGTTGTGGCAAAGCCACCGTTCATAATTCTTTCATACAAGTCACTCATGGATCATTGCTATCCCGGTATACCGCCGGAGGCATTCATATAGAGTCATACTTTGTTCTAGTATCGAGTTGTAATCATTGAGTTGTAAATAAATAGAAGTGTGATGATCATCATTCTTATAGTATTGTCCCGAAAAAAAGAGAAAAGCCAAAAAAAGAAGGCCCAAAAATATATATATAAAGGGACAATACTACTATCCTTTTTCCACACTTGTGCTTCAAAGTAGCACCATGATCTTCATGATAGAGAGCCTCCTATGTTATCACTTTCATATACTAGTGGGAATTTTTCATTATAGAACTTGGCTTGTATATTCCAATAATGGGATTCCTCAAAATGCCCTAGGTCTTCGTGAGCAAGCGAGTTGGATGCACACCCACTTAGTTCTTTTTGTTGAGCTTTCATATACTTATAGCTCTAGTGCATCCGTTGCATGGCAATCCCTACTCACTCACATTGATATCTATTAATGGGTATCTCCATAGCCCGTTGATACACCTAGTTGATGTGAGACTATCTTCTCCCTTTTTGTCTTCTCCACAACCACCATCCTATTCCACATATAGTGTTATGTCCATGGCTCACGCTCATGTATTGCGTGAAGATTGAAAAAGTTTGAGAACACCAAAAGTATGAAACAATTGCTTGGCTTGTCATGGGGTTGTGCATGATGTAAATACTTTGTGTGGTGAAGATGGAGCATAGCCAGACTATATGATTTTGTAGGGATAACTTTCTTTGGCCATGTTATTTTGAAGAGACATAATTGCTTAGTTAGTATGCTTGAAGATTATTATTTCTATGTCAATATTAAACTTTTGTCTTGAATCTTTTGGATCTGAATATTCATACCACAATTAAGAGAATTACATTGAAATTATGCCAAGTAGCATTCCACATCAAAAATTCTGTTTTTATCATTTACCTACTCGATGACGAGCAAGAATTAAGCTTGGGGATGCTTGATACGTCTCCAACGTATCTATAATTTTTGATTGTTCCATGCTATATTATATCCTGTTTTTGACATTACTGGGCTTTATTATACACTTTTATATTATTTTTGGGACTAACCTATTAACCGGAGGCCCAGCCCAGAATTGTTGTTTTTTTGCCTATTTCAGAGTTTCGCAGAAAAAGAATATCAAACGGAGTCCAAACGGAATGAAACCTTCGGGAACATGATTTTCGGGACGAACATGATCCAGAGGACTTGGACCCTACGTCAAGAAAGCAACCAGGAAGGCACGAGGTAGGGGGCGCGCCTACCCCCCCAGGTGCTCCCTCCACCCTCGTGGGGCCCATGTTGCTCCATCGACGTACTTCTTCCTCCTATATATACCTACGTACCCCCAAACTACCAGATACGGAGCCAAAACCCTAATTCCACCGCCGTAACTTTCTGTATCTGTGAGATCCCATCTTGGGGCCTTTTCCGGAGCTCCGCCGGAGGGGGCATCAATCACGGAGGGCTTCTACATCAACACCATAGCCTCTCCAATGAAGTGTGAGTAGTTTACTTCAGACCTTCAGGTCCATAGTTATTAGCTAGATGGCTTCTCTCTTTTTGGATCTCAATACAAAGTTCTCCCCCTCTCTTGTGGAGATCTATTCGATGTAATCTATTTTTGCGGTGTGTTTGTTGAGACCGATGAATTGTGGGTTTATGATCTAGTTTATCTATGAACAATATTTGAATCTTCTCTGAATTCTTTTATCTATGATTGGTTATCTTTGCAAGTCTGTTCGAATTATTAGTTTGGTTTGGCCTACTAGATTGATCTTTCTTGCAATGGGAGAAGTGCTTAGCTTTGGGTTCAATCTTGCGGTGTCCTTTCCTAGTGACAATAGGGGCAGCAAGGCACGTATTGTAATGTTGCCATCGAGGATAACAAGATGGGGTTTATATCATATTGCATGAGTTTATCCCTCTACATCATGTCATCTTGCTTAAAGCGTTACTCTGTTCTTTTGAACTTAATACTCTAGATGCATGCTGGATAGCGGTCGATGTGTGGAGTAATAGTAGTAGATGCAGGCAGGAGTCGGTCTACTTGTCTCGGACGTGATGCCTATATACATGATCATACCTAGATATTCTCATAACCTTCCTCAATTCTATCAATTGCTTAACAGTAATTTGTTTACCCACTGTAATACTTATGCTCTCAGAGAAGCCACTAGTGAAACCTATGGCCCCCGGGTCTATTTTCCATCATATTAATCTTCCGTCAACAAGCTATTTCTTTTTCCGTTTATTTTGCTTTCTTTACTTTGCATCTTTATCATAAAAATACCAAAAATATTATCTTATCATATCTATCATATCTCACTTTCGTAAGTGATCGTGAAGGGATTGACAGCCCCTTTATTGCGTTGGTTGCAAGGATTTTATCTGTTTGTGTAGGTGCGAGGGACTCGTGTGTGGCCTCCTACTGTATTGATACCTTGGTTCTCAAAAACTGAGGGAAATACTTACGCTACTTTGCTGCATCACCCTTTCCTCTTCAAGGGAAACCAACACAGTGCTCAAGAGGTAGCACACGTATAGAGGAAACTTTAATCCTAGGCCTTTTCCTAGTAATTCCTCCAATAATTATGGTAATTCCTATAATAATTCTTATGGAAATTATAATAAGATGCCCTCTGATTTTGAATCTAATATTAAAGAATTTATTAGTTCACAAAAGAGTTTCAATGCTTTGATTGAAGAAAATTTGTCTAAGATTGATGAGTTGGCTAGGAACATGGATAGAATTTCTCTTGATGTTGATTCTTTGAAACTTAGATCTATTCCACGTAAGCATGATATCAATGAGTCTCTCAAAGCCCTGAGAATTTCCATTGATGAGTGCAAAGAAAGAACTGCTAGGATGCGTGCTAAAAAAGATTGCTTCATAAAAGTGTGTTCTTATAGTTTTGATGATAATAAGGATGAAGATCTAAAAGTGATTGATGTGTCTCCTATTAAATCTTTGTTTTTCATATGAATCTTGATAATTATGGGACTGGAGATGAGTCAACTTTATGTCACAGCCCTAGAGTTGATTGCAATTAGTTTCATAAGCATTCATGTCATCATGTTTAAATTTTTATAAAGCTGAAATGGGGATCGATCAAACCCAAGCACCAGAAAGAATTCAAATAGGTTTAAATAAAATCTTTTTGAAAGAACCCGAAATGTCATTGAAAATGTTCATGATTTATGATAAAGGTGAAAACCTCTGCCAAAAATGATGAGCATATTTCTTGGACATTTATGGATTTTTGGGTTAAATCATATTGTATTTGAATTGGTGCATTTAATGCCTATAAATATTTTAAATGCTTCAATACTACTGAAAACAATTGGGGGCTTTTGGAAATAATTCAAATAGTGCCCACAATTTTTGTCAGGATTTTACAAAATGAGTTAGTATTTTTACTAATTCAAAACAGATCAAAATAAATAGAAAACAGAAACAGAATTAGAAAGAGAGAGAGCAAAGGACTCACCTAGGCCACTTACCTGGCAGCCCACCTGGCCAGGCCACCTGGCGGCCCAGTTGGTTGGCCCAGCCCAGCCAGCACTGCCTGCTTCTTCCACCTTCTGCCAGAAGGAGAAGCAGGTGCGTGGCGAGCGAGCAGCCGAACGCGGCCACCTCCTGCTTGCCACCTTCTGCCTCCCCCTCACGCCACGGAGACGCCCGACGCCTCCCCTCACCTTCCCCTTGCTCTCTGGCTCTGCCGCCCTCTCCTCTGCTTCCTCACTCGCGCCCGAGCGGAGCCCATCGTCGCCGTCCACCATTCGCGCGGCCACCGGCCTCCACACGCCCCTCCGACGTGCTATGAGCTCCGCGTCGTCGCCCTCGTCATCCCCACCTAGCCAATCAATCCAGGAAGCACCGCAACGCTATCATCATCATCTACACCGACGGGCGCCCGAGATCGCCGTCGTCAATCCGTCGCCTTCGACGTTTCCCCGAGCATGCTGGGCTTCTCTGCGAGTCCTCCGTGAGCTCCTCTGTTTCTCCCCCTAGTTCCCGTGCTCGTTTGGCCGCCGAAGCCGCCGTTCCGTCCTGGCCAAGAACCACCTCCACCACGGACTTGTTTCCAACGAGCTCCGGCGCCCCTGCACCCAGCCGCCTGCTTCCGTGGATGCGCGCGCGCACGGGCTACCTCCTGGTGCCTTTCTCCGCCGCTCCCGTGGCCTCCCGGTGTGTTTCCGCCGTGGCCAGAGGTCACCGGCGACTAACTCCGGCGGGCTGACGTGTCCGGCTTAATTAGCCACTAACCACCCTATTTAGTTTAACACTAGACACTGACAGTGGGACCCGCTTTGTTAGTTTTCTGGATAACAAAAATAATTAGATTACTTAATTAAACCAGCGGGACCCACGCGTCAGAATTGACCTGCTGACGTGGCCGTTGACCAGGCCCACATGTCAGCGACTCTAAGCGGTCCTGTGTCACTGACCAGTGGGCTCCACTCGTCAGGTTTGACCTGGGCTGACGCTGTTAACTAGCTGATGTCAGCATGACGCATTGATGATGCAGTAATCATTTTCCTGGATTATTTCTAATTCTAAATGATTTGGAAATTCCAGAAAATATCCAAAACTTTGAAAAATCATAGAAAATAATCTATAACTCCAAATGAAAAGTTTTATATATGAAAATTATCAAAAAAATCCAAGTAATCTTTTTATGGCATTTTCATGCATGTTTGAGCAAGTTAACCTCACTGTTTAGTCCAAAACATGATAATGCACTATTTGAATTCATAGTTTGAATTTGAATTTGAACCTTGAGTTCAAATCAACCAAAAACCTTTCTGTTACTAGTTGCATTAGCTCAAATCACAACATATTGTCATGCCATGATCATGCATCATATTGTGCATTGCATTGATTGTGCTCTTCCATGTTTGCCGGTAATTGTCCCCTCTCGGTAGACGCTGCTCAGATGATGTGATCATTGACACTGACGAAGACTCAATGTTATCTTCAGAAGTGCCAGGCAAGCAAAACCCCCCTTGTTCATTCCGTTATGATCCCACTCTCTCGCTCCTGCTCTCTTTTACTGCATTAGGACAACAGCGAGTCAACTGTTACATGCTGTGGTAGCTGAACCCTTTCCTCTGCATGACCTGTCATTGCCACAGTAAATAGATGAAACCCACTAGCATGAGTAGGAGTTGCTTGAGCCCTGATGTGCCTACTCATTCATGTTGTTTGTCATGCCTGCTACTGCTTAGAGTTGAGTCAGGTCTGATTCATCGGGGATGAATTGGAATGGTGTTGAACATGTCCTACTATGTGTGAGCTAAGTGTGTGAACACGATTTGGTAAAGGTAGCGGTGAGAGGCCATGTAGGAGTACATGGTGGGTTGTCTCATTGCAGCCGTCCTCAGGAACTGAGTTCTGTGTTTGTGATCCATGAACAGTTACTACCACACATTGGGTTCCGGTAACTCGCCCCTCTCAGCTTATTAATCAACTCGATCTCTGTCCAGGAGTTGCAACTAGTTTCTGGTGTTTGTAGGTAGTGTTAGTAGTCTACCAAGTGGCACCCGGTACAGGTGGGCTTTGGACAGACTAGGCACAGTGGCACGGTGTACCAAGTGGCACCCGGATGGTGGGCTTGGGAACCCTGCACACATCGTTTGGGGCCGTGAGCGACACCCCGGCCGGATCTCCTTGCGGATGGAACCCAAATAGGCGATAAACCTGGACTAGAGACTTGTTGGTTAGTCAGGTCATGGCCGACTCCCTCGCTCGGCTTCCGCTTGAAGGTTGCCGAGGTACGTGACGTGTACAGGGCGATAAGTGGCGAGAGCGTGTGTGAAGAAGTACACCCCTGCAGGGTTATCATTATCTATTCGAATAGCCGGATTCCTCGGATATGGAAACTTGGACCCCTTGCATAGTTCATAGACAAGTGAAATTGGATACTCTAAAACTCGCAAGATAAGCGTGAGTGCTATGGATGGCGTTCTCGCAGGGAGACGGGAACGGATCCATAGTGGTGTATTGGTATGGTGAATTTTTGGACTCGTGTGCGCCACCTCAAAAGAGTTACTTGCAGTCGTAGTTCAGGTTAGCCACTGAGTCAAAGCTGGCTTGCTGCAGTTAAACTCCACCACCCTCTTTGTTGACACCGATGCATATGTAGTTAGTTCTGATGTAAGTCTTGCTGGGTACATTTGTACTTATGTTTGCTTATTTTATGTTTTGCAGAGAGACTTCAATCTCGCTAGTAGTTCCATGTGGGCTTCGACGTTTAGCTCGTTACCTCAGCTATGATCTTGTACCCTTGGGAGGGTTTGGTAGATAGTCAGGCTCCTCAGCCTTCTTCATTTTTTTAGTTGTCTGTACTCAGACAAGTTAAGCTTCCGCATGTGCTTTGACTTGTATGCTCTGAATGTTGGGTCATGAGACCCATGTTTATAATATCTCGCTCTTCGGAGCCTAATGAATAAATACTTGAGTCGTAGAGTTATGTTGTGATGCCATGTTGTATTTACACATATCGAGCATATTGTGTGTATGCTTGAAATGCTTGGTATGTGTGGGATACGACAACCTAGTTGTTTATCCTTGGTAGACTATCTTATGGGGAAATGTAGTCTTGTGCTTCCATGAGCCATAGTAGTCCGCTACAGCCCGGTTCACCGGAGTCCTGCTAGCCCAGCACTACTGCTCAAGAACTTGACTGGCCGGCATGTGTTTCACTTCGTTCCTGTGTCTGTCCCTTCGGGGAAATGTCACGTGGTGACATCCGGAGTCCTGCCTAGCCTGCTACAGCCCGGGTTTCCGGAGTCCTATT
Organism: Triticum dicoccoides; assembly: GCF_002162155.2. Classification (NCBI taxonomy): domain Eukaryota; kingdom Viridiplantae; phylum Streptophyta; class Magnoliopsida; order Poales; family Poaceae; genus Triticum; species Triticum dicoccoides. The sequence goes on along the minus strand of NC_041382.1, from coordinate 609,424,243 downwards.
AGCCCAGTGCTACAGCCCGGATTCACACGCTGCTGACCGACATTCTCGATGTGATACATGTATGCCTGTCCCCATAGGTTGGTGCCGCTTTGGGTTCATGACTAGCCATGTCGGCCCGGGTTCTCTGTCATATGGATGCTAGTGACACTATCATATACGTGAGCCAAAAGACGCAAATGGTCCCGGGCCATAGTAAGGCGACACCCGTGGGAATACCATGCGTGAGGCTGCAAAGCGATATGAGGTGTTACATGCTAGATCGATGTGACTTGGAATCATGGTCCTGACAGCTTTGGTATCAGAGCCTGACTGCCTATAGGATTACCAAGCCATTCTGGTCGAAGTCGTGTCTAGAAATGCTTTAGTTATATAAGGGAATTGATTGCGGATGGGAACGTAAGGCTCTTTTTACTCCTTATCCTCATGACCTTCTGATCTGAGTCATCCTCTTCTCTTCTACGGGGATTAAGAACTAGGCCTTCTCATCTATCTATCAGGATGACGAGTTACTATGATAGAGACTTATAGGATTGATGGATTCAAGCCTTAGTTCAGTTTCTACTACTTCAGTGTGTTCATAATTGGTCTCAGAACCTTGATATTGTGACGTTGAGTGGTTATGCCACTATTTTGCAAGATGTCTCAACTATTTTTTAGCATTTACAACTGTTATGTTGTCCGAGTCATCCCAGGTTTCTAAATAGTCCGATGCATTTGCAAATCCCTTCTTTCTGTTCTCGATGTTCCTTTGGGCCAGATTAAGCACACTAATCGGTCTGTTGAGGTACTCCATTGCCTTGAAATATATGTTGGAGCTAGTATTATGACCCTAGGCATCTTAGAGAACCACCCAGTAATATGGCCATGTTTTGTGTTCCCAGTGTGATGATGCTGGCCATCATTCTCGAAAGCATCGCGTGATGCCATTTAGTAGTAGGTATTCTACTCTTGGGTTCCTGACCCAAGATTCACTCCACTTACCTTCTGTTGATAGTGTTTGCTAGTTCCTTTAGAATATTAGTAACCTTTGCGATAGTCCTCGAGGTCCGCGGTATTTCCTTCTTCCAAATACCATGAACTGCTTATGGCAAAAGTTCTTTTGAACCAAAAGATCACAACCAAAGTGCTCTTGAGGAGTTCTCCATTCTAAATTGTGACTCTGCCAGTTCTACCTTTCTGCATGGGTTATCCGAAAGAAATATGTTTAACTCGTTCGACATACTAATCTATGCATCCACAACTCAGAAAGTTATATGTTCCTTTGAGTTATCCCTCTTTAGTTGTTTTCTGACCCTCGTCTATCAATTTTTGGTCAAGAGTAGTTGTGCATTGGTGTTATCGATGCCTATTATTCATGTGATCCGTCAAGCCATTCTATTCCGGAATGACTAGGAGAAAGAAACTCTAGTACCTCATCCATATCTAGGGTTGGGTCAAAGCAGTTGTATTCCGCAGATCAAAATGCCAATCCAGCTTTTGATTCTGTTCTACCCTGAAGTATTGCCCTCCTTATGTCAGGAATATCATAGGAATTGCACAACCTCCTATGAACTCTTGATACAATGATACTTCTCGCCATCATTATTCATTCCTCGGTCCTGTGTTATTGTAACCATAATGCCGACAAGTAAACTATGATGTGTGAAATCAATACTCCTAGCAACCCTGTTGCTTGGTAGATAATGGACAATAATCTTATCCTTAGCATGTTGATTATTGAATCATCACCCTAAGGTTTATCGTGCTACCTAGTCCTTATTCTGGTGCACACTTCGATCAATGAGTTAGGATCATGTCAATCCATCACTCTCTTGATCACATCATCTTGCCCTGAAAAGCAAGATTGTTCTCGAGCATAGTAACATATCGATGGTTCGTGACTTTCCGATTATCTTCTCGGAAGTGTTACCAGGTTGTCGCCTGACCATTATGTTGAGCTCGTGATCAAGATGGTTTCTTGTAAACCACCCCTTCTCCAAGAATCTATGTTGGATACCCCCGAGCTAGTTGGTTAAGCTAAACAACAACTTGGAGAGTTGGAAGATAAAAGCTTGTCTGACTTAGTTCGTGTTAAGGGATATCTTTTGTGTGTGTGTGTGTGTGTTGAGGAAAGATGATATCTTCATCGATTGGTCCTCGTGATCAGTTGTTGGATCTATTGTCTTGTCCAAACTTTGATTTGAGTGTGGGCTATCATCAAATCAAATCAGAACCAATGATGTTCATAATGTTGTCTTACTCGTGGTTGATCCCTCGAGCATACACCATTATATCTTTTGGGTCTGACCAATGCTATCATCTTGTTCCATAACCATGTAACCCCATCTTATGGAAATCTTGATAAATTGTTGTTGAGCCCATCGACAACGTCTTTATCTTCTCCATGATTCATGTTGAACATTAAGCTAGTGTTGGAAACTTTTGAAGGCATTTCTTCATGCTAGCTCATGAAGCATATGTTGGATGAAAGAAGTGACCTCCTCTGATTCACGTGCATTTGGTGCAAGTTGCCGCTGTGAGTTCGAGAAAGTTAGTTTTGCTTCCTATGGAATCATCCCAAGTCAGTCATGCACGTGCAAAGTATTCCATGGTCTGATAGACTGATCATCTTCATTACATATGAATTCCATAGCACACTAAGCCACTGATTGACCTGTTCCAGGAAAAGGAGTTGTTGTGCTATTTTAGGTCATTCACAAGATTTCGATATCCTCAATGATGGTTCCCCACCAGAACTCGGTAGTGTTTTATTATAAGACTACTATGTGGTCATACTTGTCTGGGACAACGTGTTCACATGTTGTAGCAGAACCAGCTCATGTATTGGAGCTTGCTATCGCAGTTCATTCCCCGAGAATCTCACAACGTCGTCTCGTCGATTTGTGTTGCAAACTTTCACTTTCCTTTCTAGACTCGATGAGTCTGGAATATCCTGACACCAACCGGATCTGAATCTCAGGCAGATATGATGGTTGGAGCATTTTCCAAGAACTATAATATTGGTCCCTCGATAACCGGTAAAGTGGATGTCGTGACCAACACATCCAGCCGGAAGACCTATTATTGTAGTATCTCGATTGAAGAAAGTTGGCCACCTCCCCATGAGGATTTCGTAGGATTTACCTCCATAGTTAATACTTACGGATTCTTATGCTCCCGAAGTCCGACCTTTTACCTCATGTTCTATATATCAAACCATATCTATGAATGGGATACACTAGCACATCAAGGAGAACATTAGAAGCAGAGTGCTATATGTCTCTCGGTCGATCACCCAGATTTTGTTCCCTTGGCCTTGCTAAGGTGAAATCTGAGAAAGTGTCATCTTCCTTTGCATCTGCATCATCCATCACCATTCATCATGGTGGTATGTTGTGTTGCCAGGATCCTTGACACGGATATTGGTAAAACCTTGATGAATATGGAGATGCTCAAGTTCTTGAGAGCACGCGCAAGCACTAGGTTTTACCGTTGGCGTTAAGTGGGATTTGCTTCCAGTTTCCTCGGTTATGTTATAACCTTTTCAAACAGTGGACTCACTCTCGACTGTTGAGTTCCTCCCCAGTTACCAGAATCATTCCCAACATTTTCATATTGTTCCCAGCTTGCACCTCAGTAGTTGTTGTTCAGGAGCATCTTCAAAAGTGGACTTACCATGGGTCCGATCCATTTCCGATGATAAGCAAAATCATCCATTGCGTTGTCTTCAACAAGGTAGTCCACATCATCCATCCTAGTCGGAGTATGCCATTCTTTCGAACCCCTTCCAACAATCGATTGTGATTACCTTAGGCTGGTATGAAGAGTTTTAATGATCTATGGATCAAAAGTAATTCTTTTGCCACTTAAGGAATAATTCTATGAGTCACCTCCCCTGAGGTGCCCCGTTATGGAATCATGGTAATCAACTCCTCACTACCTTGAAACCTATGCACCATCCTACTCAAGCGTGGGAGTGTTTCCTACCAAATTGAACTTCCATCATTTGTTCTCTCCATCCCTCTTGATGTGTGTTTGTCCCTTAGATCAAGAGATGAATCAACGTCTCATTCCATGAGTTTATCGTGTATCGCTTGATTTTTGAGAAGATCGATTCCTATAGAGTTTCTTTTTGCCATCATCGTGTTGCATGGAGTTCTCAGAGCAAGACGTTGAGGCAAAGGTGATGATCGAATCAACGTTCTTATGAAGTGCAAACTGGATCGTGAAGATTGTGCTAGCTTTGTGTTCCCTCTGTCTTCTTACCTCACGTCTTGAATCTCGGGACGAGATTCTTGTTTAGTGGGGGTGAGTTGTCACAGCCCTAGAGTTGATTGCAATTAGTTTCATAAGCATTCATGTCATCATGTTTAAATTTTTATAAAGCTGAAATGGGGATCGATCAAACCCTAGCACCAGAAAGAATTCAAATAGGTTTAAATAAAATCTTTTTGAAAGAACCCGAAATGTCATTGAAAATGTTCATGATTTATGATAAAGGTGAAAACCTCTGCCAAAAATGATGAGCATATTTCTTGGACATTTATGGATTTTTGGGTTAAATCATATTGTATTTGAATTGGAGCATTTAATGCCTATAAATATTTTAAATGCTTCAATACTTCTGAAAACAATTGGGGGCTTTTGGAAATAATTCAAATAGTGCCCACAATTTTTGTCAGGATTTTACAAAATGAGTTAGTATTTTTACTAATTCAAAACAGATCAAAATAAATAGAAAACAGAAACAGAATTAGAAAGAGAGAGAGCAAAGGACTCACCTAGGCCACTTACCTGGCAGCCCACCTGGCCAGGCCACCTGGCGGCCCAGTTGGTTGGCCCAGCCCAGCCAGCGCTGCCTGCTTCTTCCACCTTCTGCCAGAAGGAGAAGCAGGTGTGTGGCGAGCGAGCAGCCGAACGCGGCCACCTCCTGCTTGCCACCTTCTGCCTCCCCCTCATGCCACGGAGACGCCCGACGCCTCCCCTCACCTTCCCCTTGCTCTCTGGCTCTGCCGCCCTCTCCTCTGCTTCCTCACTCGCGCCCGAGCGGAGCCCATCATCGCCGTCCACCATTCGCGCGGCCACCGGCCTCCACACGCCCCTCCGACGTGCTATGAGCTCCGCGTCGTCGCCCTCGTCATCCCCACCTAGCCAATCAATCCGGGAAGCACCGCAACGCTATCATCATCATCTACACCGACGGGCGCCCGAGATCGCCGTCGTCAATCCGTCGCCTTCGACGCTTCCCCGAGCATGCTGGGCTTCTCTGCGAGTCCTCCGTGAGCTCCTCTGTTTCTCCCCCTAGTTCCCGTGCTCATTTGGCCGCCGAAGCCGCCGTTCCGTCCTGGCCAAGAACCACCGCCGCCACGGACTCGTTTCCAACGAGCTCCGGCGCCCCCGCACCCAGCCGCCTGCTTCCGTGGATGCGCGCGCGCACGGGCTACCTCCTGGTGCCTTTCTCCGCCGCTCCCGTGGCCTCCCGGTGTGTTTTCACCGTGGCCAGAGGTCACCGGCGACTAACTCCGGCGGGCTGACGTGTCCGGCTTAATTAGCCACTAACCACCCTATTTAGTTTAACACTAGACACTAACAGTGGGACCCACTTTGTTAGTTTTCTGGATAACAAAAATAATTAGATTACTTAATTAAACCAGCGGGACCCCCGCGTCAGAATTGACCTGCTGACGTGGCCGTTGACCAGGCCCACATGTCAGCGACTCTAACCGGTCCTATGTCACTGACCTGTGGGCTCCACTCGTCAGGTTTGACCTGGGCTGACGCTGTTGACTAGCTGATGTCAGCATGACGCATTGATGACGTAGTAATCATTTTCCTGGATTATTTCTAATTCTAAATGATTTGGAAATTCCAGAAAATATCCAAAACTTTGAAAAATCATAGATAATAATCTATAACTCCAAATGAAAAGTTTTATATATGAAAAATTATCAGAAAAATCCAAGGAATATGTTATGGCATTTTCATGCATGTTTGAGCAAGTTAACCTCACTGTTTAGTCCAAAACATGATAATGCACTATTTGAATTCATAGTTTGAATTTGAATTTGAACCTTGAGTTCAAATCAACCCAAAACCTTTCTGTTACTAGTTGCATTAGCTCAAATCACAACATATTGTCATGCCATGATCATGCATCATATTGTGCATTGCATTGATTGTGCTCTTCCTTGTTTGCCGGTAATTGTCCCCTCTCGGTAGACGTTTCTCCGATGCTGTGATCGTTTACACTGATGAAGACTCAATGTTATCTTCAGAAGTGCCAGGCAAGCAAAACCCCCCCTTGTTCATTCCGATATGATCCCACTCTCTCACTCCTGCTCTCTTTTACTGCATTAGGACAACAACGATTCAACTGTTACATGATGCGGTAGCTGAACCCTTTCCTCTGCATGACCTGTCATTGCCATAGTAAATAGATGAAACCCACTAGCATGAGTAGAAGTTGCTTGAGCCCTGATGTGCCTACTCATTCATGTTGTTTGTCATGCCTGCTATTGCTTAGAGTTGAGTCAGGTCTGATTCATCGGGGATGAATTGGAATGGTGTTGAACATGTCCTACTATGTGTGAGCTAAGTGTGTGAACACGATTTGGTAAAGGTAGCGGTGAGAGGCCATGTAGGAGTACATGGTGGGTTGTCTCATTGCAGCCGTCCTCAGGAACTGAGTTTTGTGTTTGTGATCCATGAACAGTTACTACCACACATTGGGTTCCGGTAACTCGGCCCCTCTTAGCTTATTAATCAACTCGATCTCTGTCCAGGAGTTGCAACTAGTTTCTGGTGTTTGTAGGTAGTGTTAGTAGTCTACCTAGTGGCACCCGGCACAGGTGGGCTTGGGACAGACTAGGCACAGTGGCACGGTGTACCAAGTGGCACCCGGATGGTGGGCTTGGGAACCCTGCACACATCGTTTGGGGCCGTGAGCGACACCCCGGCCGGATCTCCTTGCGGATGGAACCCGAATAGGCGATAAACCTGGACTAGAGACTTGTTGGTTAGTCAGGTCGTGGCCGACTCCCTCGCCCGGCTTCCGCCTGAAGGTTGCCAAGGTACATGACGTGTACAGGGCGATAAGTGGCGAGAGCGTGTGTGAAGAAGTACACCCCTGCAGGGTTATCATTATCTATTCGAATAGCCGGATTCCTCGGATATGGAAACTTGGACCCCTTGCATAGTTCATAGACAAGTGAAAGTGGATACTCTACAACTCGCAAGATAAGCGTGAGTGCTATGGATGGTGTTCTCGCAGGGAGACGGAGCGGATCCATAGTGGTGTATTGGTATGGTGAATTTGTGGACTCGTGTGCGCCACCTCAAAAGAGTTACTTGCAGTCGTAGTTCAGGTTAGCCACTGAGTCAAAGCTGGCTTGCTACAGTTAAACTCCACCACCCTCTTTGTTGATAACGATGCATATGTAGTTAGTTCTGATGTAAGTCTTGCTGGGTACATTTGTACTCCTTTTTGCTTATTTTATGTTTTGCAGAGAGACTTCAATCTCGCTAGTAGTTCCACGTGGGCTTCGACGTTTAGCTCGTTACCTCAGCTACGATCTTGTACCCTTGGGAGGGTCTGGTAGATAGTCAGGCTCCTTAGCCTTCTTCATTTTTTTAGTTGTCTGTACTCAGACAAGTTAAGCTTCCGCATGTGCTTTGACTTGTATGCTCTGAATGTTGGGTCATGAGACCCATGTTTGTAATATCTCGCTCTTTGGAGCCTAATGAATAAATACTTGAGTCGTAGATTTATGTTGTGATGCCATGTTGTATTTACACATATCGAGCATATTGTGTGTATGATTGAAATGCTTGGTATGTGTGGGATCCGACAACCTAGTTGTTTATCCTTGGTAGCCTCTCTTATGGGGAAATGTAGTCTTGTGCTTCCATGAGCCATAGTAGTCCGCTACAGCCCGGTTCACCGGAGTCCTGCTAGCCCAGCACTACTGCTCAGGACACTTGACTGGCCGGCATGTGTTTCACTTTGTTCCTGTGTCTGTCCCTTCGGGGAAATGTCACGCGGTGACATCCGGAGTCCTGCCTAGCCTGCTACAGCCCGGGTTTCCGGAGTCCTGTTAGCCCAGTGCTACAGCCCTGATTCACACGCTGCTGACCGACATGCTCGATGTGATACATGTATGCCTGTCCCCATAGGTTGGTGCCGCTTTGGGTTCATGACTAGCCATGTCGGCCCGGGTTCTCTGTCATATGGATGCTAGCGACACTATCATATACGTGAGCCAAAAGACGCAAACGGTCCCGGTCCATAGTAAGGCGACACCCGTGGGAATATCGTGCGTGAGGCCGCAAAGCGATATGAGGTGTTACATGCTAGATCAATGTGACTTAGAATCGGGGTCCTGACACTTTAATTAAAAGGCGTCCCAATGATTCGGAGTTTTTAGATCTTGATGCAAAAATTGGTAAAAGTGGGATTGATGAGGTCAAAAATTTACATAGCAATGAACCCACTATTTTGGATTTCAAGTAATTTAATTATGATAATTGTTCTTTAATAGATTGTATTTCCTTGTTGCAATCCGTGCTAAATTCTCCGCATGCTTATAATCAAAATAAAGCTTTTACTAAACATAATGTTGATGCTTTAATGCAATCTTATGAAGAAAAACTTGAATTGGGAGTTTCTATCCCTAGAAACTTTATGATGAGTGGGAACCTACTATTGAAATTAAAATTAAAGATCATGAATGCTATGCTTTATGTGATTTGGGTGCTAGCGTTTCCACGATTCCAAAAACTTTGTGTGATGTGTTAGGTTTCCGTGAATTTGATGATTGTTCTTTAAATTTGCATCTTGCGGATTCCACTATTAAGAATCCTATGGGAAGGATTAATGATGTTCTTATTGTTTCAAATAGGAATTATGTGCCCGTATATTTCATTGTTCTTGATATAGATTGCAATCTTACATGTCCTATTATTCTTGGTAGACCTTTCCTTAGAAGGATTGGTGCAATTATTGATATGAAGGAAGGGAATATTAGATTCCAATTTCCATTAAGGAAAGGCATGGAACACTTTCCTAGAAATAAAATTAAATTACCTTATGAATCTATTATGAGATCTACCTATGGATTGCATACCAAAGATGATAATACCTAGATCTATCCTTGCTTTTATGCCTAGCTAGGGGCATTAAACGATAGCGCTTGTTGGGAGGCAACCCAATTTTATTTTTGTTCCTTGATTTTTGGTTCTTTTTAGTAATAAATAATTCATATAGACTCTGTTTATATGTGGTTTTATTCTTCTAATTAGTGTTTGTGCCAAGTAGAACCTTTGGGAAGACTTGGGGAAAGTCTTTGCGATCTTGCTGTAAAAAACAGAAACTTTAGCGCTCACGAGATTTGCTGCCATTTTTTACTGGAGAGTGAGATTTGGTTGATTATTTTTGAAGATGATTAATATATAAATTCCTCACGTCCAGTAATTTATTTTAGATTTTTTGGGGTTGCATAAGTATTCGAAACCTACAGATTACTACAGACTGTTCTGTTTTTGACAGATTCTTTTTTTCGTGCGTTGTTTGCTTATTTTGATGAATCTATGGCTAGTATCGGAGGTTATGAACCATAGAGAAGTTGGAATACAGTAGGTTTAACACAAAAATAAATAAAGAATGATTTCATTACAGTAACTTAAGTGGTGGTTTGTTTTCTTATACTAACGGAGCTCATGAGATTTTCTGTTTAAGTTTTGTGTTGTGAAGTTTTCAAGTTTTGGGTAAAGATTTGATGGATTATGGAATAAGGAGTGGAAAGAGCCTAAGCTTGGGGATTCCCAAGGCACCCCAAGGTAAAATTAAAGGACAACCAAAAGCCTAAGCTTGGGGATGCCCCGGAAGGCATCCCCTCTTTTGTCTTCTTCTATCAGTAACTTTACTTGAGGCTATATTTTTATTTACCACATGATATGTGTTTTGCTTGGAGCGTCTTGTATGATTTGAGTCTTTGCTTTTTATTTTACCACAATCATCCTTGCTGTACACACCTTTTTGGAGAGACACACATGAATTGGAATTTATTAGAATACTCTATGTGCTTCACTTATATCTTTTGAGCTAAATAATTTTGCTCTAGTGCGTCACTTATATCTTTTAGAGCACGGTGGTGGTTTTATTTTATAGAAATTATTGATCTCTCATGATTCACTTATATTATTTTGAGAGTCCTTTAGAACAGCATGGCAATTTGCTTTGGTTATAAAATTAGTCCTAATATGATAGGCATCCAAGATGGGTATAATAAAAACTATCATAAAAAGTGCATTGAATACTATGAGAAGTTTGATACTTGATGATTGTTTTGAGATATGAATATGGTGATATTAGAGTCATGATAGTTGAGTAGTTGTGAATTTGAGAAATACTTGTTCTAAAGTTTGTGATTCCCGTAGCATGCATGTATGGTGAACCTTTATGTGATGAAGTCGGAGCATGATTTATTTATTGATTGTCTTCCTTGTGAGTGGCGGTCGGGGACGAGCGATGGTCTTTTCCTACCAATCTATCCCCCTAGGACCATGCGTGTAGTACTTTGTTTCGATAACTAATAAATTTTAGCAATAAGTATGTGAGTTCTTTATGACTAATGTTGAGTCCATGGATTATACGCTTTCTCACCCTTCCACCATTGCTAGCCTCTCTAGTACCGCGCAACTTTCGCCGGTACCATAAACCCATGATATACCTTCCTCAAAACAGCCACCATACCTACCTATTATGGCATTTCCATAGCCATTCCGAGATATATTGCCATGCAACTTTCCACCATTCTGTTTGTTATGACACACTTCATCATTGTCATATTGCTTCGCATGATCATGCAGTTGACATAGTATTTGTGGCAAAGTCACCATTCGTAATTCTTTCATACATGTCACTCATGAGTCATTGCACATCCCGGTACACCGCCGGAGGCATTCACATAGAGTCATATTTTGTTCTAAGAATTGAGTTGTAATTTTTGAGTTGCAAGTAAATAAAGTGTGATGATCATCATTATTAGAGCATTGTCCCATGTGAGGAAGGGATGATGGAGACTATGATTCCCGCACAAGTCGGGATGAGACTCCAGACGAAAAAAATAAAAAAAAGAAAGAAAAAAACGAGGCCATAAAAAAGAGAAAAGGCCCAAACAAAAAAATGAAAAATGAGAGAAAAAGAAAGAAGGGACAATGTTACTATCCTTTTACCACACTTGTGCTTCAAAGTAGCACCATGATCTTCATGATAGAGAGTCTCCTATGTTATCACTTTCATATACTAGTGGGAATTTTACATTAAAGAACTTGGCTTGTATATTCCAATGATGGGCTTCCTCAAATGCCCTAGGTCTTCGTGAGCGAGCAAGTTGGATGCACACCCACTTAGTTTCTTTTTGAGCTTTCATACACTTATAGCTCTAGTGCATCTGTTGCATGGCAATCCCTACTCACTCACATTGATATCTATTTATGGGCATCTCCATAGCCCGTTGATACGCCTAGTTGATGTGAGACTATCTTCTCCTTTTTGTCTTCTCCACAACCACCATTCTATTCACCATATAGTGCTATGTCCATGGCTCACGCTCATGTATTGCATGAAGATTGAAATTTTTTGAGAACATCAAAAGTATGAAACAATTGCTTGGCTTGTCATCGGGGTTGAGCATGATTTAAATATTTTGTGTGGTGAAGATGGAGCATAGCCAGACTATATGATTTTGTAGGGATAGCTTTCATTGGCCATGTTATTTTGAGAAGACATAATTGCTTTGTTGGTATGCTTGAAGTATTATTATTTTTATGTTAACATTAAACTTTTGTCTTGAATCTTTAGGATCTGGACAATCATGCCACAATAAAGAAAATTACATTGAGAATTATGCTAGGTAGCATTCCACATCAAAAATTATGTTTTTTACCATTTACCCACTCGAGGACGAGCAGGAATTAAGCTTGGGGATGCTTGATACGTCTCCAACGTATCTATAATTTTTTATTGTCCCATGCTATTATATTATCTGTTTTGGATGTTAATGGGCTTATTTATACACTTTTATATTATTTTTGGAACTAACCTACTAACCCAAGGCCCAATGCAAATTGTTGGTTTTCTTTGCCTATTTCAGTGTTTCGCAGAAAAGCAATATCAAACGGAATCCAAATGGAATGAAACCTTCGGGAGAGTTATTTTTGGAACAAACGTGATCCAGAGGACTTGGAGTGGACGTCAAGAAATCAACGAGCAGGCCACGAGGCAGGGGGGCGCGCCTACCCCCTGGGCGCGCCCTCCACCCTTGTGAGCCCCTCGTGGCTCCACCAACCTACTTCTTCCTCCTATATATATATCCATATACCCCGAAAACATCCAGGAGCACCACGAAGCCCTATTTCCACCACCGCAACCTTCTGTACCCAAGAGATCCCATCTTGTGGCCTTTTCCGGAGCTCTGCCGGAGGGGGAATCAATCATGGAGGGCTTCTACATCAACACCCTAGCCTCTTCGATGATGTGTGAGTAGTTTACTTCAGAACTTCGGGTCCATAGTTATTAGCTAGATGGCTTCTTCTCTCTATTTGGATCTCAATACAAAGTTCTCCTCGATCTTCTTGGAGATATATTCGATGTAACTCTTTTGCGGTGTGTTTGTCAAGATCCGATGAATTGTGGGTTTATGATCAAGTTTATCTATGAACAATATTTGATTCTTCTCTGAAATCTTTTATGTATGATTGGTTATCTTTGCAAGTCTCTTCAAATTATCAGTTTGGTTTGGCCTACTAGATTGATCTTTCTTGCAATGGGAGAAGTGCTTAGCTTTGGGTTCAATCTTGCGATGTCCTTTCCCAGTGACAGTAGGGGCAGCAAGGCACGTATTGTATTGTTGCCATCGAGGATAAAAAGCTGGGGTTTATATCATATTGCTTGAGTTTATACCTCTACATCATGTCATCTTGCCTAATGCATTACTTTGTTCATCATAAAAAGATTCGTTGAATAGAAGGCTCCTCCTCGTTACCTGATTCATCATAAGAAATAATTGGAGGATATTGGGAAGCCTCTTCCCTTTCATTAGTATTATCTTCATCCTCTATTTGTTTTCTTTTCTTTATGTAATTGGCTATATAAGGATTTTCAATGCAATTCACCGCACAATGCATAAAAATTTCTTCTAGATCAATATCGAGGAATTTCTCAAGGTTATATTCTGGAATATGCTTAGTTATACGTTTCATTTCTTCATAACCCAAAAGCAAACTAAGTTCATTATGATGTGCAAGGGAAATCAAATCATCACAATTTTTGGACATGATACGATCATGAAACAATTTGCATTTGAGATTTAAATGACCATGTTCATTGCAAAGTTCACAAGTATGGTTAAGAAATTTTAAATTTTCAGCACAAACATCTAGCCTTTCTTGCAACCATTTAGTTTCTGGATACTTATGCCTCTTGCAAAATCTATCTTCCCTATTTGGTGTGTACTTGCAAACTCTATGCACTCCACAAAAGTTGACATGCTTATAAGAGACATTTTCATCATGACTGGTTCAATCATCGTTAGTACTATGGATATTCAAGGAGTTCATACTAACAACATTGCAATCATGTTCTTCATTCAAAGATTTAGTGCAAAACATTTTATAGACTTCTTCCAGCATTTGAGCACAATTTTCCTTACCATCATTCTCACGAAAGATATTGAATAGATGAAGCGTATGAGGCAAACTCAATTCCATTTTTTATAGTTTTCTTTTATAAACTAAACTAGTGCTCAAACAAGAAACAAAAAGATCCGATTGCAGGATTAAAGATAGACCTTCAAGCGCTAACCTCCCCGGCAACGGCGCCAAAAAAGAGCTTGATGTCTACTACACAACCTTCTTCTTGTAGACATTGTTGGGCCTCTAAGTGCAGAGGTTTGTAGGATAGTAGCAAATTTCCCTCAAGTGGATGACCTAAGGTTTATCAATCCGTGGGAGGCATAGGATGAAGATGGTCTTTCTCAAGCAACCCTGCAACCAAATAACAAAGAGTCTCTTGTGTCCCCAACACACCCAATACAATGGTAAATTGTATAGGTGCACTAGTTCGGTGAGGAGATGGTGGTACAAGTGCAATATGGATGGTAGATAAAGTTTTTGTAATCTGAAAATATAAAAACAACAAGGTAACTAATGATAAAAGTGAGTGTAAACGGTATTGCAATGCTAGGAAACAAGGCCTATGGTTCATACTTTCACTAGTGCAAGTTCTCTCAACAATAATAACATAATTTGATCATATAAGTATCCCTCAACATGCAACAAACAGTCACTCCAAAGTCACTAATAGCGGAGAACAAACAAAGAGATTATGGTAGGGTACGAAACCACCTCAAAGTTATCCTTTCTGATCAATCTATTCTAGAGTCCGTAGTAAAATAACACGAAGCTATTCTTTCCGTTCAATCTATCCTAGAGTTCGTACTAGAATAACACCTTCAGACACAAATCAACCAAAACTCTAATGTCACCTAGATACTCCAATGTCACCTCAAGTATCCGTGGGTATCATTATACGATATGCATCACACAATCTCAGATTCATCTATTCAACCAACAAAAATAACTTCAAAGAGTGCCCCAAAGTTTCTACCGGAGAGTCGAGACGAAAACATGTGTCAACCCCTATGCATAAGTTCACGAGGTCACGGAACTCGCAATTTGATCAACAAAACATACATCAAGTGGATCACGTGATATCCCATTGTCACCACAGATAAGCACATGCAAGACATACATCAAGTGTTCTCAAATCCTTAAAGACTCAATCCGTTAAGATAACTTCAAAGGGAAAACTCAATCCATTACAAGAGAGTAGAGGGGGAGAAACATCATAAGATCCAACTATAATAGCAAAGCTCGCGATACAGCAAGATCGTACCACCTCAAGAACATGAGAGAGAGAGAGAGATCAAACACATAGCTACTGGTACATACCCTCAGCCCCGATGGTGAACTACTCCCTCCTCATCATGGAGAGCGCCGGGATGATGAAGATGGCCACCGGAGAGGGATTTCGCCCCTCCGGCAGGGTGCCGGAACGGGTCTAGATTGGTTTTCGGTGGCTACGGAGTTTTTGATGTGGAATGCTACCTAACATATTTATCCATGTAATTCTCTTTATTGTGGCAAGAATATTCAGATCCAAAAGATTCAAGGCAAAAGTTTAATATTGACATAAAAATAATAATACTTCAAGCATAATAACAAAGTAATCATGTCTTCTCAAAATAACATGGCCAAAGAAAGTTATCCCTACAAAATCATATAGTCTGGCTATGCTCTATCTTCATCACACAAAATATTTAAATCATGCACAACCCCGATGAGAAGCCAAGCAATTGTTTCATACTTTTGATGTTCTCAAACTTTTTCAATCTTCACGCAATACATGAGCGTGAGCCATGGACATAGCACTATAGGTGGAATAGAATAGTGGTTGTGGAGAAGACAAAAAGGAGAAGATAGTCTCACATCAACTAGGCATATCAACGGGCTATGGAGATGCCCATCAATAGATATCAATGTGATTGAGTAGGGATTGCCATTCAACGGATGCACTAGAGCTATAAGTGTATGAAAGCTCAAAAAGAAACTAAGTGGGTATGCATCCAAATCGCTTGCTCACGAAGACCTAGGGCATTTGAGGAAGCCCATCATTGGAATATACAAGCCAAGTTCTATAATGAAAGATTCCCACTAGTATATCAAAGTGACAACATAGGAGACTCTCTATCATGAAGATCCTGGTGCTACTTTGAAGCACAAGTGTGGTAAAAGGATAGTAGCATTGCCCCTTCTCTCTTTTTCTCTCTCTTTTTTTTTATTTGGGCTCTTTCTCTTTTTTTATGGCCTCTTTTTTTTCTTTTTCTTTTTTTTCGTCCGGAGTCTCATCCCGACTTGTGGGGGAATCATAGTCTCCATCATCCTTTCCTCACTGGGACAATTCTCTAATAATGATGATGATCAAACTACTTTTTACTTACAACTCAAGAATTACAACTCAATACTTAGAACAAAATATAACTCTACATGAATGCCTCCGGCGGTGTACCAGGATGTGCAATGACTCATGAGTGACATGTATGAAACAATTATGAATGGTGGCTTTGCCACAAATACAATGTCAACTACATGATCATGCAAAGCAATATGACAATGATGGAGCGTGTCATAATAAACAGAATGGTGGAAAGTTGCATGGCAATATATCTCGGAATGGCTATGGAAATGCCATAATAGGTAGGTATGGTGGCTGTTTTGAGGAAGGTAAATGGTGGATTTATGGTACCGGCGAAAGTTGCGCGATACTAGAGAGTCTAGCAATGGTGGAAGGGTGAGAGTGCGTATAATCCATGGACTCAACATTAGTCATAAAGAACTCACATACTTATTGCAAAAACATAGAATTCATCAAAAACCAAGTATTACGCGCATGCTCCTAGGGGGATAGATTGGTAGGAAAAGACCATTGCTCGTCCCCGACCGCCACTCATAAGGAAGACAATCAATAAATAAATCATGCTCCGACTTCATCACATAACGGTTCACCATACGTGCATGCTACGAGAATCACAAACTTTAACACAAGTATTTCTCAAATCCACAACTACTCAACTAGCGTGACTCTAATATCACCATCTTCATATCTCAAAACAATCATCAAGTATCAAACTTCTCATAGTATGCAACACACTTTATATGAAAGTTTTTATTATACCCATCTTGGATGCCTTTAATATTAGGACTAAATTCATAACCAAAGAAAACTACCATGTTGTTCTAAAATACTCTCAAAATAATATAAGTGAAGCATGAGAGTTCATCTATTTCTTCAAAATAAAACCACCGATGTGCTCTAAAAGGATATAAGTGAAGCACTAGAGCAAATAACAAACTACTCCAAAATATATAAGTGAAGCTCAATGAGTAGTCGAATAATTATGGAACTATGTGAAGACTATCTAACATTTAAGAATTTCAGATCTTGGTATTTTATTCAAACAACAAACAAAACAAAACAAAATAAAATTACGCTCCAAGCAAAACACATATCATGTGGTGAATAATAATATAGCTCCAAGTAAAGTTACCGACGAACGAAGACGAAATAGGGGATGCCATCCGGGGCATCCCCAAGCTTAGGCTCTTGCCACTCCTTATTCCATAGTCCATTGAATCTTTACCCAAAAGTTGAAAACTTCACAACACAAACTTAACAGAAAACTCGTAAGCTCCGTTAGTATAAGAAAATAAATCACCACTTAGGTCCTGTTGTGAACTCATTCTTATATTGGTGTAATATCTACTGTATTCCAACTTATCTATGGTTCATACCCTCCGATACTACTCATAGATTCATCAAAATAAGCAAACAACACATAGAAAACAGAATCTGTCAAAAACAGAACAGTTTGTAGTAATCTGGATCAAAATTATACTTCTGCAACCCCAAAAATTCTAAAATAAATTGTTGTACGTGAGGAATTTATCTATAAATCATCCTCAAAAAGAATTAACTAAATATCACTCTCCAATAAAAATGGCAGCAATTCTCGTGAAGGCTAAAGTTTCTGTTTTTACAGCAAGATCAACAAGACTTTCCCCAAGTCTTCCCAACGGTTCTACTTGGCAAAAACACTAATTAAAAGCATAAAACCACATCTAAGCAGAGGCTAGATGAATTATTTATTACTAAACAGGAGAAAAAACAAAGCACAAAAATAAAATTGGGTTGCCTCCCAACAAGCGCTATCGTTTAACGCCCCCAGCTAGGCATGATGATTTCAATGATGCTCACATAAAAGATAAGAATTGTAACATAAATAGAGCATCATGAAGAACATGACTAGCACATTTAAGTCTAACCCTCTTCCTATGAATAGGGATTTTGTGAGCAAACAATTTATGGGAACAATAATCAACTAGCATAGGAAGGCAAAACAAGCATAACTTTAAAACTTTAAGCACATAGAGAGGAAACTTGATATTATTGCAATTCCTACAAACATGTGTTATTCCCTCATAATAATTTTCAGTAGCACCATGAATGAATTCAACAATATAACTATCACATAAAGCATTCTTTTCATGATCTACAAGCATAGAAATTTTATTACTCTCCACATAAGCAAAATTCTTCTCATTCGGAATAGTGGGAGTATCATAAGAAACTCGAATACTATAAATTGTTTCCACATTAAAGGAGTAATGTTTAGAAAAAGGGTAATCATAATCATGAAAAGTTTTATAAATATAATCATCTCTACTTTTTATAGCATAAGTGTCATCACAATAATCATCATAGGTAGCAACTTTGTTCTCATCATAATCAATTGAAACCTCTTCCAAGATAGTGGAATCATTACTAAATAAAGTCATGACCTCTCCAAATCCACTTTCATAATTATCACAATAAGATTCAACATCCTCCAAAATAGTGGGATCATTACTTCCTAAAGTTGACACTCTTCCATAAGTAGGAGGCATGCTATCATCATAATAAATTTGCATATCAAAACTTGGGAAACTACAAATATCATCTTCATTAAACATAGCATCCCCAAGCTTGGGACTAACATTAATTGTAGGAAATACATTCTCAAACATGTCATTCTCATAAAACATAGCATCCCCAAGCTTGGGCCTTTTCATATCATAAGCATAATCACTCTCATCATTAATAGTATGGATAGCACCAATAGTATAACAATTATCATCATCACAATGAGTAATAGGAGCAACAACATTTGGGAGGGATACATTTTTACCTTTGCTTCTCCGTCTTTTCTTTTTCTTCTTCACATTATGTGTGGGTTCAATCCTCTTTTTGGAGCTCCTTATTGATGAGATTGGTTGAATAAAAGGCTCCTCCTCATTACCTGATTCATCATATGAAATAATAGGAGGATATTGGAAAGCCTCTTCCCTTTCATTAGTATTCTCCTCATCCTCTATTTGTTTTCTTTTCTTTATGTAATTGGCAATATAAGGATTTTCAATGCAATTCACCGCACAATACATAAAAATTTCTTCTAGATCAATATCAAGGAATTTCTCAAGGTTATATTCTGGAATATGCTTAGTTATACGTTTCATTTCTTCATAACCCAAAAGCAAACTAAGTTCATTATGATGTGCAAGGGAAATCAAATCATCACAATTTTTGGACACGATACGATCATGAAACAATTTGCATTTGAGATTTAAATGACCATGTTCGTTGCAAAGTTCACAAGTATGGTGAAGAAATTTTAAATTTTCAGCACAAACATCTAGCCTTTCTTGCAACCATTTAGTTTCTAAGTACTTATGCCTCTTGCAAAATCTATCTTCCCTATTTGGTGTGTACTTGCAAACTCTATGCACTCCACAAAAGTTGACATGCTTATAAGAGACATTTTCATCATGATTGGTGCAATCATCATTAGTACTATGGATATTCAAGGAGTTCATACTAACAACTTTGCAATCATGTTCATCATTCAAAGATTTAGTGCGGAACATTTTAGACTTCTTCTTCTAGCATTTGAGCACAATTTTCCTTTCCATCTCTCACGAAAGATATTAAAAATATGAAGCGTATGAGGCAAACTCAATTCCATTTTTTTGTAGTTTTCTTTTATAAACTAAACTAGTGCTAAAACAAGAAATAAAAAGATCTGATTGCAGGATCTAAAGATATACCTTCAAGCGCTAACCTCCCCAGCAACGGCGCCAGAAAAGAGCTTGATGTCTACTACACAACCTTCTTCTTGTAGACGTTATTGGGCCTCCAAGTGCAGAGGTTTGTAGGACAGTAGCAAATTTCCCTCAAGTGGATGACCTAAGGTTTATCAATACGTGGGAGGCATAGGATGAAGATGGTCTCTCTCAAGCAACCCTGCAACCAAATAACAAAGAGTCTCTTGTGTCCCCAACACACCCAATACTATGGTAAATTGTATAGGTGCACTAGTTCGGCGAAGAGATGGTGATACAAGTGCAATATGGATGGTAGATAAAGGTTTTTGTAATATTAAAATATATAAACAGCAAGGTAACTAATGATAAAAGTGAGTGTAAATAGTATTGCAATGCTAGGAAACAAGGCCTAGGGTTCATACTTTCACTAGTGCAAGTTCTCTCAACAATAATATAATTGGATATATAACTATCCCTCAACATGCAACAAAGAGTCACTCCAAAGTCACTAATAGTGGAGAACAAACAAAGAGATTATGGTAGGGTACGAAACTGTTGGGTTTCGTAGTAATTTCAAAAATTTTCCTACGCGCACACAGGATCATGTGATGCATATCAACGATAGGAGAGTGTTGTCTACGTACCCAACGCAGACCGACTGCGGAAGCGATGACACGACGTAGAGGAAGTAGTCGTACGTCTTCACGATCCAACCGATCAAGCACCGAAACTACGGCACCTCCGAGTTCGAGCACACGTTCAGCTCGATGACGATCCCCGGACTCCGATCCAGCAAAGTGTCGGGGAAGAGTTTCGTCAGCACGACGGCGTGGTGACGATCTTGATGAACTACACCAGCAGGGCTTCGCCTAAACTCCGCTACAGTATTATCGAGGAATATGGTGGCAGGGGGCACCGCACACGGCTAAGGAATCGATCACGTGGATCAACTTGTGTCAACTTGTGTGTTTAGAGGTGCCCCTGCCTCCGTATATAAAGGAGGAGAGGAGGGGAGGCTGGCCGGCCAAAGGGGAGGAGGCGCAGGAGAGTCCTACTCCCTCTGGGAGTAGGATTCCCCCTCCAATCCTAGTCCAACTAGGATTCCTCGGAGGGGAAAAGAGGAGGAGGGGGCCGGCCACCTCTCCTAGTCCTAATAGGACTAGGGGAAGGGGGTGGCGCGCAGCCCATCTAGGGCAGCCCCTTCTCTTTTCCACTAAGGCCCACTATGGCCCAAATAGCTCCCGGGGGGTTCCGGTAACCCTCTCGGTATTCCGGTAAAATCCCGATTTCACCCGGAACACTTCCGATATCCAAATATAGGCTTCCAATATATCAATCTTTACGTCTCGACCATTTCGAGACTCCTCGTCATGTCCGTGATCACATCCGGGACTCCGAACAACCTTCGGTACATCAAAATGCATAAACTCATAATATAACTGTCATCGTAACCTTAAGCGTGCGGACCCTACGGGTTCGAGAACAATGTAGACATGACCGAGACACGTCTCTGGTCAATAACCAATAGCGGGACCTGGATGCTCATATTGGCTCCTACATATTCTACGAAGATCTTTATCGGTCAGACCGCATAACAACATACGTTGTTCCCTTTGTCATCGGTATGTTACTTGCCCGAGATTCGATCGTCGGTATCCAATACCTAGTTCAATCTCGTTACCGGCAAGTCTCTTTACTCGTTCCGTAATACATCATCTCACAACTAACATATTAGTTGTAATGCTTGCAAGGCTTATGTGATGTGTATTACCGAGAGGGCCCAGAGATACCTCTCCGACAATCGGAGTGACAAATCCTAATCTCGAAATACGCCAACCCAACATCGACCATTGGAGACACCTGTAGTACTCCTTTATAATCACCCAGTTACGTTGTTACGTTTGGTAGTACCCAAAGTGTTCCTCCGGTAAACGGGAGTTGCATAATCTCATAGTCATAGGAACATGTATAAGTCATGAAGAAAGCAATAGCAACATACTAAACGATCGGGTGCTAAGCTAATGGAATGGGTCATGTCAATCAGATCATTCTACTAATGATGTGACCTCGTTAATCAAATAACAACTCATTTGTTCATGGTTAGGAAACATAACCATCTTTGATTAACGAGCTAGTCAAGTAGAGGCATACTAGTGACACTCTGTTTGTCTATGTATTCACACATGTATTATGTTTCCGGTAAATACAATTCTAGCATGAATAATAAACATTTATCATGATTATAAGGAAATAAATAATAACTTTATTATTGCCTCTAGGGCATATTTCCTTCAATCTCCCACTTGCACTAGAGTCAATAATCTAGATTACACTGTAATGAATCTAACACCCATGGAGCTTTGGTGCTGATCATGTTTTGCTCGTGGAAGAGGCTTAGTCAACGGGTCTGCAACATTCAGATCCGTATGTATCTTGCAAATCTCTATGTCTCCCACCTGGACTAGATCCCGGATGGAGTTGAAGCGTCTCTTGATGTGTTTGGTCCTTTTGTGAAATCTGGATTCCTTTGCCAAGGCAATTGCACCAGTATTGTCACAAAAGATTTTCATTGGACCCGATGCACTAGGTATGACACCTAGATCGGATATGAACTCCTTCATCCAGACTCCTTCATTTGCTGCTTCCGAAGCAGCTATGTATTCCGCTTCACATGTAGATCCCGCTACGACGCTTTGTTTAGAACTGCACCAACTGACAGCTCCACCGTTTAATGTAAACACGTATCCGGTTTGCGATTTTAGAATCGTCCGGATCAGTGTCAAAGCTTGCATCAACGTAACCTTTTACGTTGAGCTCTTTGTCACTTCCATATACGAGAAACATATCCTTAGTCCTTTTCAGGTATTTCAGGATGTTCTTGACCGCTGTCCAGTGATCCATTCCTGGATTACTTTGGTACCTCCCTGCTAAACTTATAGCAAGGCACACATCAGGTCTGGTACACAGCATTGCATACATGATAGAGCCTATGGCTGATGCATAGGGAACATCTTTCATATTCTCTCTATCTTCTGCAGTGGTCGGGCATTGAGTCTTACTCAATTTCACACCTTGTAACATAGGCAAGAACCCTTTCTTCGCTTGATCCATTTTGAATTTCTTCAAAATTTTGTCAAGGTATGTGCTTTGTGAAAGTCCAATTAAGCGTCTTGATCTATCTCTATAGATCTTAATGCCTAATATGTAAGCAGCTTCACCGAGGTCTTTCATTGAAAAACTTTTATTCAAGTATCCTTTTATGCTATCCAGAAATTCTATATCATTTCCAATCAGTAATATGTCATCCACATATAATATCAGAAATGCTACAGAGCTCCCACTCACTTTCTTGTAAATACAGGCTTCTCCGAAAGTCTGTATAAAACCAAATGCTTTGATCACACTATCAAAACGTTTATTCCAACTCCGAGAGGCTTGCACCAGTCCATAAATGGATCGCTGGAGCTTGCACACTTTGTTAGCTCCCTTTGGATCGACAAAACCTTCTGGTTGCATCATATACAACTCTTCTTCCAGAAATCCATTCAGGAATGCAGTTTTGACATCCATTTGCCAAATTTCATAATCATACAATGCGGCAATTGCTAACATGATTCGGACGGACTTAAGCATCGCTACGGGTGAGAAGGTCTCATCGTAGTCAATTCCTTGAACTTGCCGAAAACCTTTTGCGACAAGTCGAGCTTTGTAGACAGTAACATTACCATCAGCGTCAGTCTTCTTCTTAAAAATCCATTTATTCTCAATTGCTTGCCGATCATCGGGCAAGTCAACCAAAGTCCATACTTTGTTCTCATACATGGATCCCATCTCAGATTTCATGGCTTCAAGCCACTTTACGGAATCTGGGCTCACCATCGCTTCTTCATAGTTCGTAGGTTCATCATGATCTAGTAGCATGACCTCCAGAACAGGATTACCGTACCACTCTGGTGCGGATCTTACTCTGGTTGATCTACGCGGTTCAGTAGTATCTTGATCTGAAGTTTCATGATCATTATCATTGGCTTCCTCACTAACTGGTGTAGGCGTCACTGAAACAGTTTTCTGTGATGAACTACTTTCCAGTAAGGGAGCAGGTACAGTTACCTCGTCAAGTTCTATTTTCCTCCCACTCACTTCTTTCGAGAGAAACTCCTTCTCTAGAAATGATCCATTCTTAGCAACGAATGTTTTGCCTTCGGATCTGTGATAGAAGGTGTACCCAACAGTTTCCTTTGGGTATCCTATGAAGACACATTTCTCCGATTTGGGTTCGAGCTTATCAGGTTGAAGCTTTTTCACATAAGCATCGCAGCCCCAAACTTTAAGAAACGACAACTTTGGTTTCTTACCAAACCACAGTTCATAAGGCGTCGTCTCAACGGATTTTGATGGTGCCCTATTTAACGTGAATGCGGCCGTCTCTAAAGCATATCCCCAAAATGATAGCGGTAAATCAGTAAGAGACATCATAGATCGCACCATATCTAGTAAAGTACGATTACGACGTTCGGACACACCATTACGCTGTGGTGTTCCGGGTGGCGTGAGTTGCGAAACTATTCCACAGTTTTTCAAATGTACACCAAACTCGTAACTCAAATATTCTCCTCCACGATCAGATCGTAGAAACTTTATTTTCTTGTTACGATGATTTTCAACTTCACTCTGAAATTCTTTGAACTTTTCAAATGTTTCAGACTTATGTTTCATTAAGTAAATATACCCATATCTGCTTAAATCATCTGTGAAGGTGAGAAAATAACGATATCCGCCACGAGCTTCAATATTCATCGGGCCACATACATCAGTATGTATGATTTCCAACAAATCTGTTGCTCTCTCCATAGTACCGGAGAACGGTGTTTTAGTCATCTTGCCCAAGAGGCACGGTTCGCAAGTACCAAGTGATTCATAATCAAGTGGTTCCAAAAGTCCATCGGTATGGAGTTTCTTCATGCGCTTTTACCGATATGACCTAAACGACAGTGCCACAAATAAGTTGCACTTTCATTATCAACTCTGCATCTTTTGGCTTCAACATTATGAATATGTGTATTACTACTATCGAGATTCAATAAAAATAGACCACTCTTCAAGGGTGCATGACCATAAAAGATATTACTCATATAAATAGAACAACCATTATTCTCTGATTTAAATGAATAACCGTCTCGCATTAAACAAGATCCAGATATAATGTTCATGCTCAACGCTGGCACCAAATAACAATTACTTAGGTCTAATATTAATCCCGAAGGTAGATGTAGAGGTAGCGTGCCGACTGCGATCACATCGACTTTGGAACCGTTTCCCACGCGCATCGTCACCTCGTCCTTTGCCAGTGCCCGCTTATTCTGTAGTCCCTGTTTCGAGTTGCAAATATTAGCAACAGAACCAGTATCAAATACCCAGGTGCTACTGCGAGCTCTAGTAAGGTACACATCAATAACATGTATATCGCATATACCTTTGTTCACCTTGCCATCCTTCTTATCCGCCAAATACTTGGGGCAGTTCCGCTTCCAGTGACCAGTCTGCTTGCAGTAGAAGCACTCAGTTTCAGGCTTAGGTCCAGACTTAGGTTTCTTCTCTTGAGCAGCAACTTGCTTGCCGTTCTTCTTGAAGTTCCCCTTTTTCTTCCCTTTGCCCTTTTTCTTGAAACTAGTGGTCTTGTTAACCATCAACACTTGATGCTCCTTCTTGATTTCTACCTCCGCAGCTTTCAGCATTGCGAAGAGCTCGGGAATAGTCTTGTTCATCCCTTGCATATTATAGTTCATTACGAAGCTCTTGTAGCTTGGTGGCAGTGATTGGAGAATTCTGTCGATGACGCAATCATCCGGAAGATTAACTCCCAATTGAATCAAGTGATTATTATACCCAGACATTTTGAGTATATGCTCACTGACAGAACTGTTCTCCTCCATCTTACAGCTATAGAACTTATTGGAGACTTCATATCTCTCAATCCGGGCATTTGCTTGAAATATTAACTTCAACTCCTGGAACATCTCATATGCTCCATGACGTTTCAAAACGTCGTTGAAGTCCCGATTCTAAGCCGTAAAGCATGGCACACTGAACTATCGAGTAGTCATCAGCTTTGCTCTGCCAGACATTCATAACATCTGGCGTTGCTCCAGCAGCAGGCCTGGCACCCAGCGGTGCTTCCAGGACGGAATTCTTCTGTGCAGCAATGAGGATAATCCTCAAGTTACGGACCCAGTCCGTGTAATTGCTACCATCATCTTTCAACTTTGCTTTCTCAAGGAACGCATTAAAATTCAACGGAACAACAGCACGAGCCATCTATCTACAATCAACATAAACAAGCAAGATACTATCAGGTACTAAGTTCATGATAAATTTAAGTTCAATTAATCATATTACTTAAGAACTCCCACTTAGATAGACATCCCTCTAATCCTCTAAGTGATTACGTGATCCAAATCAACTAAACCATAACCGATCATCACGTGAGATGGAGTAGTTTTCAATGGTGAACATCGTTATGTTGATCATATCTACTATATGATTCACGCTCGACCTTTCGGTCTCCGTGTTCCGAGGCCATATCTGCATATGCTAGGCTTGTCAAGTTTAACCTGAGTATTCTGCGTGTGCAAAAACTGGCTTGCACCCGTTGTAGATGGACGTGGAGCTTATCACACCCGATCATCACGTGGTGTCTGGGCACGACGAACTTTGGCAACGGTGCATACTCAGGGAGAACACTTCTTGATAATTTAATGAGAGATCATCTTATAATGCTACCGTCAATCAAAGCAAGATAAGATGCATAAAAGGATAAACATCACATGCAATCAATATAAGTGATATGATATGGCCATCATCATCTCGTGCTTGTGATCTCCATCTCCGAAGCACCGTCATGATCACCATCGTCACCGGCGCGACACCTTGATTTCCATCGTAGCATCGTTGTCGTCTCGCCAATCTTATGCTTTCACGACTATCACTACCGTTTAGTAATAAAGTTAAGCATTACATCGCGATTGCATTGCATACAATAAAGCGACAACCATATGGCTCCTGCCAGTTGCCGATAACTTGGTTACAAAACATGATCATCTCATACAATAAAATTCAGCATCATGCCTTGACCATATCACATCACAACATGCCCTGCAAAAACAAGTTAGACGTCCTCTACTTTGTTGTTGCAATTTTTACGTGGCTGCTACGGGCTTAAGTAAGAACCAATCTCACCTACGCATCAAAACCACAACGATAGTTTGTCAAATAGACTCCGTTTTAACCTTCGCAAGGACCGGGCGTAGCCATACTTGGTTCAACTAAAGTTGGAGAGACAGTCGCCCGCAAGCCATCTCTGTGCAAAGCACGTCGAGGGAACCGGTCTCGCGTAAGCGTACGCGTAAGGTTGGTCTGGGTCGTCTCGTCCAACAATACCGCCGAACCAAAATATGACATGCTGGTAGGCAGTATGACTTGTATCGTCCACAACTCACTTGTGTTCTACTCGTGCATATAACATCAACATTAATAACCAGGCTCGGATGCCACTGTTGGGTTTCGTAGTAATTTCAAAAAATTTCCTACGCGCACACAGGATCATGTGATGCATAGCAACGAGAGGAGAGTGTTGTCTACGTACCCAACGCAGACCGACTGCGGAAGCGATGACACGACGTAGAGGAAGTAGTCGTACGTCTTCACGATCCAACCGATCAAGCACCGAAACTACGGCACCTCCGAGTTCGAGCACACGTTCAGCTTGATGACGATCCCCGGACTCCGATCCAGCAAAGTGTCGGGGAAGAGTTTCGTCAGCACGACGGCGTGGTGACGATCTTGATGAACTACAGCAGCAGGGCTTCGCCTAAACTCCGCTACAGTATTATCGAGGAATATGGTGGCAGGGGGCACCGCACACGGCTAAGGAATAGATCACGTGGATCAACTTGTGTCAACTTGTGTGTTTAGAGGTGCCCCTGCCTCCGTATATAAAGGAGGAGAGGAGGGGAGGCTGGCCGGCCAAGGGGGGGAGGTGCAGGAGAGTCCTACTCCCTCTGGGAGTAGGATTCCCCCTCCAATCCTAGTCCAACTAGGATTCCTCGGAGGGGAAAAGAGGAGGAGGGGGCCGGCCACCTCTCCTAGTCCTAATAGGACTAGGGGAAGGGGGGGCGCAGCCCATCTAGGGCAGCCCCTTCTCTTTTCCACTAAGGCCCACTATGGCCCAAATAGCTCCCGGGGGGTTCCGGTAACCCTCTCGGTATTCCGGTAAAATCCCGATTTCACCCGGAACACTTCCGATATCCAAATATAGGCTTCCAATATATCAATCTTTACGTCTCGACCATTTCGAGACTCCTCGTCATGTCCGTGATCACATCCGGGACTCCGAACAACCTTCGGTACATCAAAATGCATAAACTCATAATATAACTGTCATCGTAACCTTAAGCGTGCGGACCCTACGGGTTCGAGAACAATGTAGACATGACCGAGACACGTCTCCGGTCAATAACCAATAGCGGGACCTGGATGCCCATATTGGCTCCTACATATTCTACGAAGATCTTTATCGGTCAGACCGCATAACAACATACGTTGTTCCCTTTGTCATCGGTATGTTACTTGCCCGAGATTCGATCGTCGGTATCCAATACCTAGTTCAATCTCGTTACCGGCAAGTCTCTTTACTCGTTCCGTAATACATCATCTCACAACTAACATATCAGTTGTAATGCTTGCAAGGCTTATGTGATGTGTACTACCGAGAGGGCCCAGAGATACCTCTCCGACAATCGGAGTGACAAATCCTAATCTCGAAATACGCCAACCCAACATCGACCATTGGAGACACCTGTAGTACTCCTTTATAATCACCCAGTTACGTTGTGACGTTTGGTAGTACCCAAAGTGTTCCTCCGGTAAACGGGAGTTGCATAATCTCATAGTCATAGGAACATGTATAAGTCATGAAGAAAGCAATAGCAACATACTAAACGATCGGGTGCTAAGCTAATGGAATGGGTCATGTCAATCAGATCATTCTACTAATGATGTGACCTCGTTAATCAAATAACAACTCATTGTTCATGGTTAGGAAACATAACCATCTTTGATTAACGAGCTAGTCAAGTAGAGGCATACTAGTGACACTCTGTTTGTCTATGTATTCACACATGTATTATGTTTCCGGTAAATACAATTCTAGCATGAATAATAAACATTTATCATGATTATAAGGAAATAAATAATAACTTTATTATTGCCTCTAGGGCATATTTCCTTCAGAAACCACCTCAAAGTTATCATTTCTGATCGATCTATTCAAGAGTCCGTAGTAAAATAACACGAAGCTATTATTTCCGTTCAATCTATCCTAGAGTTCGTACTAGAATAACACCTTAAGACACAAATCAACCAAAACCCTAATGTCACCTAGATACTCCAATGTCACCTCAAGTATCCGTGGGTATGATTATACAATATGCATCACACAATCTTAGATTCATCTATTCAACCAACACAAAGAACTTCAAAGAGTGCCCCAAAGTTTCTACTGGTGAGTCGAGACGAAAATGTGTGTCAACCCCTATGCATAAGTTCACGAGGTCATGGAACTCGCAAGTTGATCAACAAAACATACATCGAGTGGATCACGTGATATCCCATTGTCACCACAGATAAGCACATGCAAGACATACATCAAGTGTTTTCAAATCCTTAAAGACTCAATCCGATAAGATAACTTCAAAGGGAAAACTCAATCCATTACAAGAGAGTAGACGGGGAGAAACATCATAAGATCCAATTATAATAGCAAAGCTCGCAATACATCAAGATCGTACCACCTTAAGAACACGAGAGAGAGAGAGATCACACATAGCTACTGGTACATACCCTTAGCCCCGAGGGTGAACTACTCCCTCGTCGTCATGGAGAGCGCCGGGATGATGAAGATGGCCACCAGAGAGGGATTCCCCCCTTCCGGCAGGGTGCCGGAATGGGTCTAGATTGGTTTTCGGTGGCTACGGAGGCTTCTGGCGGCGAAACTCCCGATCTATTCTGCTTCTCGATGTTTTTAGGGTATATGGACATATATAGGCGAAAGAAGTCAGTCAGGGGAGCCACGAGGGTGGGGGCGCGCCCAGGGGGCAGGCACGCCTCCCTGCCTTGTGGCCACCTCAAAGCTTCCCTGACGTCTACTCCAAGTCTCCTGGATTGCTTCCGTTCCAAAAATAACTCTCCCGAAGGTTTCATTTTGTTTGGACTCCGATTGATATTCCTTTTCTTCGAAACACAGAAATAGGCAAGAAAACAACAATTTGGGCTGGGCCTCCGGTTAATAGGTTAGTCCCAAAAATAATATGAAAGTGTATAATAAAGCCCATAAACATCCAAAACAGATAATATAATAGCATGGAACAATCAAAAATTATAGATACATTGGAGACGTATCACTCACACGGTTGGTGATAATAAACTGTGTGGGATCTACTTGATTTGAATTACAAAATGGGGTCACAGCGGCAATGGATGCTATTTGAATTGCTAGACCTTTTATCTGCAGTGAACATGCAACTATATGTGTGTCGTAAAAGAATTGGAGTTATTCAGGGTTCGTTTGGACATTTTATACATTAAACTAGTTTTTTAGCCATTTCAGGTGCACAATTCAAAATTAAACTACATGCACATGCTCCGGTGCATACAAATTGGTTGAAAAATCAAATATGTGTCCTTCAGTGCATGCTTAGGTCCCATGCAAGAAATGGGAATGAATTTTTCGGGGTTCGTTTGGCCTTTTTATACATTAACTAGGTTTTCTAGGCATTTTATGTGCATAATTCAAATTTGAACTACAAGCACATGCTCCAGTGCACTAAAGTTGGTTGAAAAATCACATATGTGTCCTTGGGTGAATTTCTAGGTCCCATGCAAGAGATAGGAATGAATTTCAAACACCAAGGCACTGTTGATTGCCAGCAAAACATTGAGACACATTGTTTTAAAATTATAGTAAATCCAAAACTCGTCTGAAATTCATGAAAATTGGCATGCTATTATGGAGTGGCATCAACATGCCGTGGTGAAAATTTTGTCCCATTTGGGGTTGGTTTGGGTATAAGCTTCTCACAAACCAGATCTTCTCACAACAAGCATGGTGGTTTCGATAGGGAACGTACCACCTTTGGGGACGGGACGATATCCATTGCCTCTTATTGCTTTCAAAAAATTTCTAGTGTCAATATAGAACAACAGGAGTGTTGTGTTTAATCTTGGAATTTTTCAGGGTTCGTTTGGCCTTTTTTATACATTAACCGGGTTTTCTAGGCATTTTATGTGCATGATTCACATTTGAACTACAAGCACATGCTCCAATGCACCAAAGTTGGTTGAAAAATCACATTCGCGTCCTTGGGTGAATTTCTAGGTCCCATGCAAGAGATAGGAATGAATTTCAAACACTAGGGCATTGTTGATTGCCGGCAAAATGTTGAGATGCTTGGTTTTGAAATTCTAGTAAATCCAAAACTCTTCTAAAATTCATGAAACTTGGCATGCTATCATGGAGCGGCATCAGCATGCGGTGGTAAAAAAATTATCCCATTTGGGGCAGGTTCGGGTATAAGCTTCTCACAAACCAGAGCTTCTCACAACAAGCATGATGGTTTCGATAGGGAACGTACCACCTTTGGGGACGGGCCGATATCCGTTGCCTCTTATTGCTTTTAATAAATTTCTAGTGTCGACGTAGAACAACAGGAGTGTTGTGTTTAATCTTGGAATTTTTCGGGATTCATTTGGCCTTTTTTATACATTAACTGGGGTTTCTAGGAATTTTATGTGCATAATTCAAATTTGAACGACAAGCACATGCTCCAATGCACTAAAGTTGGTTGAAAAATCACATGTGTGTCCTTGGGTGAATTTCTAGGTCCCGTGCAAGAGATGGGAATGAAATTCAAACAGCAGGGCACTGTTAATTGCCGGCAAAACATTGAGATGCATGGTTTTAAATTCTAGTAAATCCAAAACTCGTCTGAAATTCATGAAACTTGGCATGCTATCATGGAGCAGCATCAACATGTCGTGGTAAAAAATTTGTCCCATTTGTGGTAGGTTCGGGTATAAGCTTCTCACAAACCAGAGCTTCTCACAACAAGCATGATGGTATTGATAGGGAATGTCCCACCTTTGGGGACGAAACGATATCCATTGCCTCTTATTGCTTTCAAAAAATTTCTAGTGTCAACATAGAACAACAGGAGTGTTGTGTCAATTTTTGTGATTTTTCGGGGTTCGTTTGGACATTTATAGGCATTAACTGGGTTTTCTAGGAATTTTATGTGCATAATTCAAATTTGAACTACAAGCACATGCTCCAATGCACTAAGGTTGGTTGAAAAATCTAATCTATGTCCTTGGGTGAATTTCTAGGTCCCATGCAAGAGATGGGAATAAAATTCAAACACCAAGGCACTGTTGATTGCCGGCAAAACGTTGAGATGCTTGGTTTTTCAATTCTAGTAAATCCAAAACTCGTCTGAAATTCATGAAACTTGGCATGCTATCATGGAGCGACATCAACATGGCGTGTTAAAAAATTTGTCCCATTTGGGGCAGCTTCGGGTATATGCTTCTCACAAACCAGAGCTTCTCACAACAAGCATGATGGTTTCGGTAGGGAACGTCCCACCTTTGGGGACGAAACAATACCCATTTCCTCTTATTGCTTCCAAAAAATTTCTCATGTCAACATAGAACAACAAGAGTGTTGTGTCAATTTTTGGGATTTTTCAGGGTTCGTTTGGACATTTTGATGCATTAATTGAGTTTTCAATGCATTTATGTGCATAATTCAAATTTGAACTACATGCACATGCTCCAGTTCATATAAATTGGTTGAAAAATCAAATTTGTGTCCTTGGGTGCATGCTTAGGTCCCATGCAAGAAATTAGAATGAATTTCAAACACCAGGGCACCGTTGATTGCCGGTAAAACATTGAGATGCCTGGTTTTTAAATTCTAGCAAATCCAAAACTCGTCTGAAATTCATGAAACTTGGCATGCTATCATGGAATGGCACCCGACTTGCTGTGGCATTTTTTGTGTCCATTTTGGGAGAAGGCGCACTCGAATAATGACAGCCAACAAAGGCATTTTGAAAAATAGCTGCCACTTTAATATCTCAAATGTTTGTATAATACAAACTATGTGCGTTCTGTTAACCATTCATGTGACGACACGTGTCTTGGTTTTAATGGCTGTAGGAGGTGCCGTGCGGACATCTTCTTGACCGTGACTGAACGGGAGGCGTGCGAGCGCAGTCCGGTGTGCAGGCTGACCGAGAGGTGTGCAAGCTGTCCTCCAATGTGCAGGCTCATCGAAAAGCGTGCGAGCTGTGCGCTGTGTAGGCTCACTTGGAAAGGGGGCACTTTGACTTTCATGGTTGCCTGCCTTCCTCTCCATTATTGGCGCCCGAGCCACTGTTTAATACGGCCGGCCTTACTGTTCGCCTCCCATTCCCCTCCCTCCTGCAGACCTCCACCAACGCCATGGCGCAGAATGATCATCTGCCACTAGTCTTCAAGTTTGGTGAAGTCGACTCCGAGCCAGAGGAGATAGAAAATGAGGAATGGGGCCTCATGGACATGGCCCAGAACAAGCTGGCCACGGTGGTTGCTGCTCCCGCTCCCGTCCCAGCTCCCATCCCCGCGCCCGCGCCACCTGATACGTCTTCAACGTATCTATAATTTTTGATTGTTCCATGCTATTATATTATCTGTTTTGGATGTTTAATGCGCTTTAATATGCTCTTTTATATTATTTTTGGGACTAACCTATTAACCGGAGGCCTAGTGCCAGTTTCTGGCTTTTTTGCCTATTTTAGTGTTTCTCAGAAAAGGAATACCAAACGGAATGAAACCTTCGTGATGATCTTTCTTGGACCGAAAGCAAACCAGGAGACTTGGAGTGGAAGTCTGGAACTCCGTGAGGCGGCCACGAGGTAGGAGGGCGCGCCCAGGGGGGTAGGCGCGCCCTCCACCCTCATGGGCCCCACGGAGCTCCACCGACGTACTTCTTTCGCCTATATATACCCTTATACCCTAGAAACATCAGGGGGAGCCACGAAACAACTTTTCCACCGCCGCAACCTTCTGTACCTGCTACCTCTTGAGCACTGAGATGGTTTTCCCTTGAAGAGGAAAGGGTGATGCAGCAAAGTAGCGTAAGTATTTCCCTCAGTTTTTGAGAACCAAGGTATCAATCCAGTAGGAGCTTACGCGCGAGTCCCTCGCACCTGCACAAAACAAATAAATCCTCGTAACCAATGCGATAAGGGGTTGTCAATCCCTACACGGTCACTTACAAGAGTAAGATCTGATAGATATGATAAGATAATATTTTTGGTATTTTTATGATAAAGATGCAAAGTAAAATAAAAGCAATGAAAATAACTAAGTATTGGGAGATTAATATGATGAAGATAGACCCGGGGGCCATAGGTTTCACTAGTGGCTTCTCTCAAGAGCATAGGTATTTTACAGTGGGTGAACAAATTACTGTTGAGCAATTGACATAATTGAGCATAGTTATGAGAATATCTAGGTATGATCATGTATATAGGCATCACGTCCGAGACAAGTAGACCGACTCCTGCCTGCATCTACTACTATTACTCCACACATCGACCGCTATCCAGCATGCATCTAGAGTATTAAGTTCATAAGAACGGAGTAACGCCTTAAGCAAGATGACATGATGTAGAGGGATAAACTCATGCAATATGATGAAAACCCCATCTTGTTATCCTTGATGGCAACAATACAATACGTGCCTTGCTGCCCCTACTGTCATTGGGAAAGGACACCGCAAGATTGAACCCAAAGCTAAGCACTTCTCCCATTGCAAGAAAGATCAATCTAGTAGGCCAAACCAAACTAATAATTCGAAGAGACTTGCAAAGATAACCAATCATACATAAAAGAATTCAGAGAAGATTCAAATATTGTTCATAGATAAACTTGATCATAAACCCACAATTCATCGGTCTCAACAAACACACCGTAAAAGAAGATTACATCGAATAGGTCTCCACAAGAGAGGGGGAGAACTTTGTATTGAGATCCAAAAAGAGAGAAGAAGCCATCTAGCTAATAACTATGGACCCGAAGGTCTAAGGTAAACTACTCACACATCATCGGAGAGGCTATGGTGTTGATGTAAAAGCCCTCCGTGATCGATGCCCCCTCCGGCGAAGCTCCGGAACAGGCCCCAAGATGGGATCTCGTGGATACAGAAAGTTACGAAGGTGGAATTAGGGTTTTGGCTCCGTATCTGATCGTTTGGGGGTGCGTAGGTATATATAGGAGGAAGAAGTACGTCGGTGGAGCAACAGGGGCCCCAC
>NC_041382.1:609380368-609388599 GCF_002162155.2 Triticum dicoccoides | reverse complement strand
TAGGCGCGCCCCTACCTCGTGGATTCCATTTTGGTTGCTTGACGCAGGGTCCAAGTCTCCTGGATCTTGTTCGTTCCAAAAATTACGTTCCCGAAGGTTTCATTCCGTTTGGACTCCGTTTGATATTCCTTTTCTTCAAAACCCTAAAATAGGCAAAAAAAAAATAGCAATTCTGGGTTGGGCCTCCGGTTAGTAGGTTAGTCCCAAAAATAATATAAAAGTGGATAATAAAGCCCAATAATGTCCAAAATAGAAGATAATATAGCATGGAGCAATCAAAAATTATAGATACGTTGGAGACGTATCAAGCATCCCCAAGCTTAATTCCTGCTCGTCCTCGAGTAGGTAAATGATAAAAACAGAATTTTTGATGTGGAATGCTACTTGGCATAATTTCAATGTAATTCTTCTTAATTGTGGCATGAATATTCAGATCCGGAAGATTCAAGACAAAAGTTTAATATTGACATAGAAATAATAATACTTCAAGCATACTAACTAAGCAATTATGTCTTCTCAAAATAATATGGCCAAAGAAAGTTCATCCCTACAAAATCATACAGTTTAGTCATGATACATTTTTGTCACACAAGAATGCTCTCATCATGCACAACCCTGATGACAAGCCAAGCAATTTTTCATACTTTAGTAATCTCAAACTTTATAAACCTTCACACAATACATGAGCGTGAGCCATGGATATAGCACTATGGGTGGAATAGAGTATAATGATGGGGGTTATGTGGAGAAGACAAAAAGGGAGAAAGTCTCATATCAACGAGGTTAATCAATGAGCTATGAAGATGCCCATCGATTGATGTTAATGCAAGGAGTAGGGATTGCCATGCAATGGATGCGCTAGAGCTATAAATGTATGAAAGCTCAACAAAAGAAACTAGTGGGTGTGCATCCAACTTGCTTGCTCACGAAGACCTAGGGCACTTGAGGAGGCCCATTGTTGGAATATACAAGCCAAGTTCTATAATGAAAAATTCCCACTAGTATATGAAAGTGATAAAATAAGAGACTCTTTATCATGAAGATCATGGTGCTACTTTGAAGCACAAGTGTGGAAAAAAAGATAGTAGCATTGTCCCTTTTCATTTCTCTTTTTTGGGGGGCCTTCTTTTTTTATTTGGCCTTTCTCCTTTTTTATTAGGACAATGCTCTATTAAATGATGATCATCACACTTCTATTTATTTACAACTCGATACTAGAATAAGGTATGACTCTATATGAATGCCTCCGGCGGTGTACCGGGATATGCAATGAATCAAGTGTGACATGTATGAAAGAATTATGAACGGTGGCTTTGCCACCGGAAATAGTTTTTTTGGGGGTTTAATACTGTATCTCAAATTGTCGATCATATGAATATAATTTCGCAGTGTGACTGAATGAAAGATATGATTTGAACAAACTTGCATTTTTCTCTCTTAATGTACAGACTTATCAAACGGTTTTCTTTTGAAAAAACTTCAATGGTTTTTAAATATAAAACACCCATCGCAAATGTTTTAGTTAGAACTCCTGTATGCAAATCGACAGCGTCCCTAGGAAGCCAAGGGAAAATATGCCGAGCGGGATTTCTGCATCCCTTCAACGCAAATGGTTATTTTGCATGACCCGTGTGCAAGCACATACAAAAAATTGGGTAAGATTTGCATATCTGTCATTTTGGGTATGCTGCCATTTGTCAAACTAGAAAGATTAAGGCCCTGTTTGGTTCAGCTGTGGATTTCTAAAAGCAGCTGTGAAAAATCTGTTGTGGAAAAACAGCTGTGGAAAATCTGATGTGAAAAAGATGTACGTCATTTGGCAAACCAGCTGATACAACTTTTTCAGATTTTGGCCCGCAGCGGAATCAGATTTTGGAAAGCACGTTCTAGGCTGCTTCCGCTTTTGGTTCAGATTTTGGCAGCGGATTTCTGAAATCGGATTCTGCTGGGTTCGCCCTTTGGTTCAGATTCTGCTGCGCGGCATCGGAATCCGTTGATTAAAGTTGAACCAAACAGGGCCTAACATTTGTTTATCTAGTAATATTGACATTTGTCAACCTTGTAACACTGCGATTTGTCAAAATATGCAGCTACAAATCACTAGCACTATCTAATTTTTGCAACTAAAATCACTAGCACTGTTCATATGGACACCACTAGCAGGCGTGAGTTGATGGACGCATATGCAAATGTATCATTGATTACATACAACAAGTCATCAACCCACAACGACAACGAGGATACACATTGGATTATAGATCATTTCCAACAAAACATTCTAGTAAAGTTTTTCCCACACAACAAATAACAAAGCGATGAAATGAACTTCAGCTCAACCACTCGTCGGGGTTGGAAATGCTTGCTTTGAACCAGAAGTGATTCTATGAGAAGGGCCAGCTACTGTCAATCTCCAGACCAATGCAGGACTGATCATCGAGGCTGAAGCGGCCTATGTCAGGACCCATATTGGGACGGTAGGGAAGCATAGTAATGTCCGAGGTATAGATACAGTTGCTTCTCATAAATGGTAGTAACGTTGTGTCAACAGTAGCTGGATCGCCTTCCACAATCATTGGATAGTTTTGTCCAAGGAAGAGCGAGTTTCCTCCAAGACTTTCAATGCTGAACTAGGGAGAAGGTGTTGGCGCTAGTACACTAGTAGTATCCATCCCGAATACCCTGCAACGGATGTTGGAATAATCCCGGAGAGTGCGACCATGCGAGACAACACCTGCTTTCTTAGTAACATCAGCAGTGCCCTATATACAGACAAGAAGAGGTGATCCATCGGAATAAGTTGTCAGGCGCCACTGAGTATATGGGTCCTTCTCGTCCTCATGCTCGTAAAAAAATTCAAGTATAGGTGGTGGAATGTTCATAGGACCTTGGAAACACAAGAAAGTTAATTAGTAAAGGGAAACTAGCTAACCCGCATGCATGTGCATGAAATAATTATAATTACGGTGGAAGAAAAACGTACCGAAAGCATCAGGATTCCATGCAAAAACAGTGCCATGAGTGGTGGCAGCAAACACAAGACCCTCATATTGAATTGCATCATAGTACTCATCCATGTACAGAAATTGTTTTTTGGGCAATATCCATCGAGGCGTGGAAGTAAGGACGGCAACAAGCTTGTCGAAGATAGCAACAACTTCATAGTTCGTGTAATCCCAAGAGCGGTTGGGAACTCGACAAATTGCTATCTTCTGTAGACGACAGTCAGCATGATCGTATTTGAACTCACGTAGAATACCGGTGTACTCAAACTCTGGGCAGTCGTCTGGGATTTTAGGAAGTGGAACCCAGTGACGAGTGTACACATTCACAAGTTCCCACTCGCAGTTGTACCCAATATAAACAATCAAATCTCCATTTGCGTCTGCCCAAGCTTTGCCCTCAAGCGATGGCATCTTAACATCATACGTATCATTATCAAGCGGCATCAACTTACACAAGGCGAGGCTTCCCTCATCCCCATGCCAGTCAGCAGGGTCACGGCGAAGAAGATAGGGGAGATCAAACTGCTCCTGGACCCTTGGATTCCTTGTAATGATGTTATTAGTTGAGTCAAGAATGGTCTTGAACGAACCTGCCATGCTAGCCCAGGTGATGACGTCACACCGATCAATGAGTTCCTCCATCGCGTGATCATTCAGATCGAGGCAAGAATAACGGGGTCGTTTCCGGCCTGTTCCCTCCATGGAGAAGACGATCCAACAATGGCAGAAGGAAGGGTGAAGGAAAATGGAGGAGGGAGGAAGAGCTAGCGTGCAGCAGCAGTTCCAAATCGAGAGAGAAAGGCGAAGAGTCAGTGGACGGTTGCCACGGTACATGAAGAGGCGCCTGGGGAGCGAATGGTTGCCACAGGGGTCACACACTGACAACAAGGGCCGAGTGAACCGCATGCATATATCGCACACACCTTGATCTGGCTAACCGTTTATTTTGTGTTGCCTAATCACAAACAGTTCATTCGAGTGAACCGTATGTTGTATATCGCACACACCTTCATCTGGCTGTCCGTTTCTTTTGTTCCTCCCTATCACAAACAGTTCATCCGAGTGAACCGTATGTTGTGTATCGCACACGTCTTCATCTGGCTGCCCATTTCTTTTGTACCTCCTCGTCGCAAACAGTTAATTGAACTGAACTATATGCCCTTCATCGCACACCCAACTAAAATCTAAACCGTGTTTGATGCATCCGTCATCACAAACGTTTTATACATTTTTGACGGTTTTCATACACCACCGTTTGTAATTATTGCATCACACACAGTTTCTCAAAGGGTTTCTGATCGTAGTGTCGCGTTAGCAGCATCCTGCAGTAGTGATAGACACACATATACATGCCTACACTTATCCATATAAGCACACATGCATACCCTGCCCCTATGAGCACCTTCAAGAGACTAGGACATCAAATCTTGAGATTGTTCAACAAATTTGAACAATATTTTTTATGAGGCAATGAAATACCTCCTTTTGTTGGCTTTACATTGATCCATGTACTCCCTCCGTTTCTTTTTAGTCCGCATATAAGGTTTGGTCAAAGTCAAGTTTTATAGAGTTTGACTAACTTTATATTAAAAAATATAAACATTCACAATATGGAATCAATATTATCAGATGCACCATGAAACGTATTTTCATACTATATAATTTTAGTAGTGTAGATGTTCATATTTTTTGATATAAATTTGGTCAAATTTTATGTAGTTTGACTTTGATCAAATCTTATATACGGAGTAAAAAGAAACAGAGGGAGTATAAAATGGAGACTTCACAAATCGTCATGTGCAAAGTGGGCCCTTGACTTTTGAAGAAGAACCTTCGCTCCCTTTCTTCTAACCGATTTTTTTTTGCAGAAATGTGGTACAAACACAAACATTCACATACATGTGTGTACACTTATCCATATGAACGCACACGCACACCCTGCCTCTATAAGCACCTCTAAAAGGCCGAGTCGTCAAATCTTGAGGTTGTTCAACAAGTTTTAACAATGTTTCTCATGAGGCGATGAAATACCACAATTTGTTCACTTCACATTGATCCCTACATAAAATGGAGACTTCACACATCGACATGTGCAAAATCACCCCTCGACTTTCAAAGTAGAACCTCGTCCACTGCCTTTCTTATAACTGATTTTCTTTTGAAATGGGGTACAAAAATAGATACCACATATATGCGTGTACACTTATCCATATGAACACACACTCACATCCTACCCCTACGAGCACCTTCAAGATACTGAGCCGTCAGATCTTGAGATTGTTCGACAAATCTGAACAATACTTTTCATGAGGCAATGAAATACCACATGTTGTTCGTTTTACATTGATCCCTATATAAAATGGAGACTTCCCAAATTATCATGCGCAAAGTCAGCCCTCAACTTTCGAAGAAGAACCTCCACGACCTAACTTACTTTTGTTTTAAAAATGCAATACAAACACAAACATTCACATACACGCAAGTACACTTATCCATATGAACACACATGAACATCCTAGCCCTATGAGCACCTTCAAGAAACTGAGTCCTTAAATCTTGAGATTGTTCAACGGGTTTGAACAACATTTTTCATTAGGCAATGAAATGCCTCATTTTATTGGCTTTACATTGATCTCTATATAAAATGGAGACTTCCCAAATTTTCACGTGCAAAGTCAAGCCTCGACTTCTGAAGAAGAACTTCCGCCGCCTTTTCTGAAGAGCTAATCACAAATTTGTACTAATATCATCAACATAATGAGCATGATGGTAATTAATCCATCTTTTTAAAAGAATAATAAATATGGGTCAACCTTAGGTTGAGTACATCCACTTACCTCTTGTAATTTTGTGGACAACCCTACGCACCAAGTTCAAGGAGCCCACTTTTATCCATAATACTTTATAAAGCTTACACACATACTCATGTTTAAAGGGATCTTCATACCCTAGACGTTTTCTCATGCATACTTCCTCTCCATGACACCATGGAGAAACACATTATGCACGTTTAATCGTCCCATGCAGCAACTCTTTGACACAACAGCAATAGGTATCAAACTAATTGTTGTCACTTTCACTGCATGACTAAAAGTATCTCCATAGTCAACATTATATCTCTACTTAAAACTTTAGCTACCAGATGATCTTTATACGCGTAGATGGTTCCATCCGATCTCCTTTTTACCTTAAAGCCCTATTTGCAATCAGCAATGTCACACGCTCGGTTATCTGGAACTAAATGGTATGTTTTGTTCCTCGTGAGTCATGAGTGCCGAAAATTGTTTGTGCGTAGCTGCCTTCCATCGATCAATTTTCCGTTTCCCCCACCCTATAGAAATTCCTAAAGTGAATAGGATGACCATGATATCATACATGACTATCTCTGAAACATATTAGGCTTGTTGACTCCACTATGCAAATGAGTGTGTGGTCGTATAGGAGGTTGTGGTTGTAGAA
Organism: Triticum dicoccoides; assembly: GCF_002162155.2. Taxonomy (NCBI): domain Eukaryota; kingdom Viridiplantae; phylum Streptophyta; class Magnoliopsida; order Poales; family Poaceae; genus Triticum; species Triticum dicoccoides. Next base: position 609,382,138 of record NC_041382.1, on the reverse strand, counting down.
TGATAATATAACAGCATTAATACTTCATAAATTATAAATACGTTGGAGACGTATCAACCCCCTAGTCCAGGTCACCGCCAGGCTGGTCGTGGGAACCGGGGACAATGATGGGCGGTGGGTTGGGGCCGCTGCGGCAACGGGGGTGGATCAAAGAGACGCGGGAAGTGGGGGTGATTCATTTTAGTGCGACAATATTTTTTTTTTGAATGAAAGGGCATTTATTAAACTAGCACGTATGCCATGTGTTGCAGAGATAATTGACGTATCTATTGAAATGTCCTTCAGCACGGCCCAATAATATCCCAATTGTGCCCGGCCATGGCAGAGAGGAGCACACTAAGGTCTAGCAGAAATTCATATCAGTAATACATTAAGAAGCATGGTATACAATACTCTTGGTACAGTTTTTGTTTGACGATTTTGATCTCGATAAAAAAATTCCGTTAAATGTGTTTTAGGCCATCTCTGCATACACTTGAATATTAATATAAAAAAATTGTCTACGTCTGAGCGAAACGACCCTAATTCGTTGTATACAACTCGACGCTCTTATTTCTGATGCACATAACGGCCGCACACAGCGCAGCAACGCATATATGCGTGCTCCTTTCATATCCCTCGATATTAAAGCCCTTTTTATTATTGCATTGCATGCATGCCACGTTTTTGGCCATTGGTATTAGTACCAATTCCTATGTGTTATTCTCTCCTTCGTATTTTTTTAATCTCCTGTTTTTTTATCCCTACTGATCACGCCTTTTATTCTCTCCTTTCTTTATTACTCCTATATGCCCATTGAAATCTATCATTCATACTCCTTCTGATCCATGTAGGCCCTCGTAACATATTTTCATATATATAAAGATGATATAAAAGTTATATTGTGTGTTAGCATTTCCCCAAATACACCATATCAATTAATTAGGTTAATTAAATATATGCTCTAAACATAATTTTAATGTGGTTAACAGAAACAAATAATAGCACATTTGGAAATTACGATTTTTTAATCAAATTACATATGCAACTTGTTTCAATCCGAGTTACGGTTGCAAAGTTATTGCATAATCATTCTGTGTAAATAATAAAAGTCGGGAACCTAACGGGCTGAAAACAGAACAAACTGGGCCTACTACAGCTGACCGCGGGATACTAACCGGTGTCCAGGCGCGTGAGATAGCGGCTGCCACAGTTGGGCTGAAACCCAACAGAGAATGGCACTTAATATGAGATCACAGGTTACCTAAAGAAAAAATCAGGGGTTTTAAAAAAACATGACGACCGATGGGGAAAAACACTACATACTTTGTTAATAGGTATAGATGAAGACAGAAACAGACAGTGTACGAAACTACCACAACCCATTGGCTACATCACCAACCAGGAGATCAGAGTCCCCCTGAACCGCAAACTTACAAGTCTGGAGAGCTGAAGTTCTCTCATGTACCACTTTTTTTTATTATTTGAAAAAAATTGTTTCAACACTTATTTGAAAAAATGTTTTAACACATATTTCAACACCAAGGTTGAAAAACATGTGTTGAAGAAATGTTAATCATGTATTTGAAAAATGTTAAACATATACTCACTTTATCCCATAATATAAGACAAGCAGATATCACAACATGTATTTGAAAAAAATCATTGTATTTAAGAATTCTAATCACATATTTAAAAATGTTAAACATGTAAAGAAAATGTTTTTGATGTATGCGAAAACATATTTACATAAAAAATACATTTCAAAAAATACTAATCGAGTAATTAATG
>NC_041382.1:609373131-609379949 GCF_002162155.2 Triticum dicoccoides | reverse complement strand
GGGGGGGGGCATATGTCTGGTTGGCGGCATGCTTTCAGCTGCTTCATTAGATTGTCTATGATCAATATATAATTTTTACAAGCAAACATGCACGTGCCTTGCTTTGGGGCAAAAAAATCATCATTCATACACCATCCGACGACATCGGTGAATCCTTTGAAATTTTCATGATGCTCCACAATAAGCAACATGATAAATGATATTGCGTAAAAAACATAAAAGTGAGAAATGAAACAGGACTAAATCAACAAATTTGTAGGGTGAGTATTCACTATTTCAGATTTACATTCAGATGACTTATAGTACTCATATAGGATGGTTGCGAGCAAAGGAAGTGATTTCTGGTGCATCTTCTCAACTACTCCCTCCGTTCTAAATTACTCGTCGCAGAAATGGATGTATCTAGAACTAAAATACATCTAGATACATCCATACCTGCGACAAGTAATTCGGAAAGGAGGGAGTACATCGGCAATGAAGCTATAAACAACATCATTAGGTTTTTTACCCTATGCCTATGATAATGCACTGTAATACTCCTTGATTTGTAACATTTTTGTATCCTATCAAAGTACCATTATATGCATCTAAATTATCATATCTTTTTGCATTGTGTTAGTCAAGATGTGTATAGTACGTGCACACTTACTAGTAATTAAAGATCAAAAGTTCTCCCAGAAAAGAAAAGAAAAACATGTCAGTTAGAGATGAGAAGAAGAGAGGGTGTCTACGGGAGAGAGAATTGGTGAGCCGAAGGGCGTGGAAAATGTGCCACATATGTACGGAACGATCGCTCGCAGGGTAACTGGGATCCTATACCTAAACCGAGAGAACATGCATGCATTGTATTGCCTAAGTCATGGTGAAATATACCCGAAAAAATCATGGTGAAATAGGAATGTAATAATACATCATTTTTTTACACAGTACAACGCAAGCATTTACATATACGCGCATACACTCACCCTTATGAATGTATACATGAACACCCTTTCCTCATAGTCGAAGGGAACGTCTCCTCTCATTGCAAACGTATCGCCGAAAATCCTAAAATAAATTTAGGAATAAATGCAAGCAACAGGACTTAATCCTGGTGGGCTGGGATTTCACTGTCCTCCTGACAATTCAATCACAGGTTGGTTCGCAGTATATCATTATATCAATCGGATTAGATCAAACTGATGAAATGAATTACCGAAGCCTAAACCTAAAGCTAAAGGTGGCCTAGGCTTTTGGGATATGCGCGCCTTCAACCAAGCATTATTGGCAAAACAAGCTTGACGTTTTTTGGATAATCCAAGGAGCTTATGTGCACGGTTACTTAAGGCGAAATATTTCCCCAATGAAAACCTGTTGGATACAGTTTTCTCGAGTAATGCTTCGGCAGTGTGGAAGGGTATTGAGTATGGACTAGAACTAGTCAAGAAATGGATGATATGGAGAGTATGTGATGGTCGTTCTATTTGTACTTGGCGTGATCCATGGATTCCCCGTGGCACATCTTTCCGCCCTATAACACCAAGGAGGAATTGTAGACTGAAACGGGTTTCATATTTTATTGATGATCATGGAGCTTGGATAAAGGAAAAAGTGAAGGAGTTTTTTTTGGCCCTTGGATGTGATACATATTTTCTCTACTCCTAATGGAGCAGTTGGTAGTCTCGCTTCCAGGTTTTTTTTCGTCCCACCTATCATGGTTTTTTTTCGTCCCACCTACCATGGTTTTTTTTCAACCGGTTTTTTTCATCACACCATCCCCACCCCTACCCCACCCCATTCACCGCACGCAGTCAGGTTCCGTTTCCCCCCTTACGTCCCCGATTCATGCATGACAATCAATTCTTTCCAAACGCAATCATGCATGACAATCAATTCTTTCCAAACGCAATCAATTAACGTAAGGTAACCAGACACAATCAATTCAATAAAACGGAGCAATATCTCGGGCGATTTTCTTGCTCCCGATATATAATGGTGCTAGCCAATATGTTAACAAATGAGAAGGAAACAATCACGTGTATGTAGGGAAGATAATCGTGGAGATTGCAGGGCAGTTAAGGCCGTGCGTCACATGCAGGAAGGATTTCCCGAGTTCAGCGAAAGAGAAGGAAATCTAAGTTGGTGAATAGTCTCCACGATTTATTTTCGTCTGGCTTTTTTTCGTCTGATTTTTCTTCGTCCCACCTCCCACCACCACCCTCTCACCGGTTTTCCTCTTTTCTCGTCTAACCGGCAACACCCAATGTATTTATGGTAATCAATCACAATTAATCCACGTATGGTAATGCTATAAACTCAGAAATCTCAAATATGATTATTATAGTAATAAATCCATCCAGGTATGGTAAGGTCATAACTCAGGAAATTTCGAATATGGTAATTATATGGCAATAAATCAATCCAGGTATGGTAAGGCTATAAATATAAAGGAAAACTATTCCTGTGAGACGTCTAATACATGGCTTTCGTCAGACCAGCATCTCACCAATCGTTTTGGAGCCATGCATCCAACAACGCCTGGCTGTACTATATAACCCCTCCGAATCATCCTCACATCCACCATCAAACCCTAATCAACTACCTCGCCACCCTCTCTGCCACACCTGCCATCTGGATCCTCCTCGCTTCAACCTCGCTCTTATCGCACCACCGCATCTACGTTCGACCAGCAAGTCCTCCGGCAAGAACGCACACACCATGTCGCCTTGATGGCTAAGCATGTGCATGTGTGCTTCATGCCCCCACAACGCTCCTTGTGATCCGTTTGTCGCGCTGCATCCCCAATCTGGCCGGTGTGGCACTGTAATTTCGCCGGTGTGCAGACCTTCGTTTCCTCTGCTACTCCTCGTCAGACATTTTGTAGTTGCTGCTTGAAGTGGTATGGTCGTGCTCTGCTCGTTGAAGCCTGTAATTGGGGCTGCATGCTATAGACTCATGAGGTCCCTTTTCAATGTGGCTGCGTGGTAGCGATGCTCTCATGCGTGCTACGTCGGCTGTGCTCCAGCGGTCTTGCATTTGGCCGGGTTGAAGGATACCATATGTGTAGTAGCCACACGTGATTCAGATTTTGTTCACATTGGAAGTACAAGTGATTGTTGTTGGAAACAAATTTCCACCCTTTTGGAAGCATAATTTTCTTCGGTCAAAATGTATATGTAAAATTATTGGTATACTTTCTACCTGCAATTCAATTACCTATCAATGGTGTATCCAACATTGCTCTATTTTTCTTCCTACACATAAGAAAAATCTCTATTCCTAAGGGAGCAGTTGGTAGTCTCGCTTTCAGGTTTTTTTTAGTCCCACCTTCCACGGTTTTTTTTCGTCCTAAAAAAATCTACGAAATTTCGTAGGTTAACCAGGGACAACTCCCACCTCCCAGATTTTTTTCGTCCCACCTCCCATGGTTTTTTTTGGTACCTCGTCCCACCTCACACTAAGCCGCCACGAATCGCAAAAACCGCCTACCTTAGCCAAATCAACAAATCTCTCTCATTAATGCAATTTTCTTTAGGAAACAAATAATGGATTCTTTCCTACCTTAGCCAAATCAACGGATCTTTTCTATTAATGCAATTTGCTTTAGCAAACAAATAATAGATTCTTTCCTACCTTAGCCAAATCAACGGATCCCTCCCATTAATGCAATTTGCTTTAGCAAACAAATAATAGATTCTTTCCTACCTTAACCAAATCTACGAAATCTCTCTCATTAATGCAATTTGCTTTAGGAAACAAATAATAGATTTTCAGGAAACAAATAATCTCTAATCTCTAATAATTTCTACTCCTAATGAAACAGTTGGTAGTCTCCTCCCACCTTCCATGGTTTTTTTTGGTACCTCCTCCCACCTTCGCTGGTTTTTTTTCGTAGATTTTTTTCATTCCCTCCCCTCACTTCATCGGTTTATTTTCGTGTCACCCTCTCACACAACGAAAGAAATCTAAACAGATCAGAACTTTTCATACTGGCGCAAGTTATTTAGTAATGTAGAATCAATCATGAACAATCTCTAAAGATCAAATCTAAATTAATTAACCTTACCTTAAATCACTCAGTTACATTAATTAGAAAACAAATAATTGATTTTCAAAAAATCGCTCAATCACATAAACCTTACCTTAACTCACGGATGGTAATCAATCTCCAAACAAAGGAAACAATACATCGAGGGAGCAGTAAATAAACTCCCTTTCTTATGACATGTATATGATCTTTCCTTCCCTCTACGTTGTCGAGCGTTCTTGATTCTCGAGGCCGATGCTTGGGCTGCGTCACTGGGTCGCGACGGTGCTAGAGGACGAGGACGGCGAGGCCGGGTGCCGCGGCACCGCGTTGGCCGCGGCCGGTGAAGGGGGCAAAGAAGGGCGGCTTCCCTGGCCCTGGCCATGGCCGTGACCCTGTGAGTTGGTGCGGTGGAAGTGGCACTTGAAGGACACGGCGTGGGTGGCCGACGCGCAGACGCGCTTGGTAGCGGGCCCGTGGCCCGTGCCGGACGGCGCCGACGCCGACCCGGGCCACCTCCTCCGCGTATTCTTGGAGCTGTGGCTGGCCGATTTACATGAAATTAATTCCCTCAGTTGTGGTGGCAAATATAATACACATAATCCATATTGTTATGTACTAGCTTGTGTGTGTGAAATAGATGGATTATGGTCCCGTACCCAATAAAATGGATATGTGTGTGTTAGAGAGAGAGAGAGGGAGAGGGGGAGAGAGTGAGGAAGAGGGAGGCAGAGAGTGTGTGTGAGGAATTGATGATAAAAAAGGTCGCCAATGTCACTTGATATATATGAGAATATTAATATTGAACTTTTAAAGTTAATGTGGCCCCGTTGCAACGCACGGGTGTTCTTCTAGTAATGATTAGAACGTCGCCTCGCCTTCGGGAGGATTTCTTGGCTTGGCAGCCGGAGCATTTAGCTCTCATCCAGATGGGAAGCGTCCATTGTGGAGGAATATATGGCAGATCATAGTGCCTCACAAGATGAAAATATTAGCCTCGAAGGCTGTGTCAGGAGCTTTGGCAACTATGGAAAACAAAAAACACCGGCACTTGTCCTATCTGCGAGAGGGAAGTTGAAGGATCGTTTCATGCCTTGGTTGTGCCCTCATGCACGCGAACTGTGGGACGCAATGAGCACTGTATGGCCAATACCGCGCAAGGAGCAGGTGTTTGACTCGGGCAGGGACTGGCTGCTATTGCTGCTAGCGGGTTGCTCGGACATAGCCCGTAGTATGGTTGTTATGCTGGTATATGGCGTATTTGGCAGATACGAGTTGATATTACGAAATTTCTAATTTCCGAACGTTCGGATAAACCAAGGCATGAAACGATCCTTCAACTTCCCTCTCGCATTAGGTCCGAACAACCCAGCCAGCGTTCGATCCGCATCTGACGGATCTGGCGAATAGAAGTTCGAACGTAATGCATGTCGTTCGATCAGATCGCGAGTTTTTAGGGAAGATCCACGCGTTCCCACTTCCTCGGGCGGAAATCATGCTGAACCAATGACCTGCCCACTTCCGGTTTTTTAGCATCTATAAGAAAAAACGGGGCATTAGGGACTCGAACCTGGCACCTCACGAGAGGAAGTGAAACAGCCTAATGCACTAACCACATTAGCACGCTCCATGTTGTGTTCAATACAAGAAAGTTAAACATTTTGACCCTAGTTTTTACTAGCATTACTAACCACTCAAGCTTACATTTGTCGGGTTTTTTCATGAGTTTTTCTCTAGTGCATAGTTGTGGTTCCACTTCATCATGGAAGTAGACATCTTTGCCAGCGCTCATATGATGATGATGACGATGTTGGTTATGTGAGACGCTTCTACATGATATGACGTCCGAGAGGTAGGAGACGTTAGCGAAGGGGAGGTGGCCAGTCATTTTGAAAGGATGGGATTTTACGCACCGCAGAGATGATAGCTTTTACGTACAAACATCATGGTAACATTTGCTCGGGATGAAAGAAGTTGAAACATACCGCCCAATAACTTACGTATGAATAGCTTGTTAATTTAAGCACCATACACCTGGTAAATTATGTGCAAACATCACGATAACTTTTGACCTAGAGAAAAAAAGTTGATAAAATATAGCTCAAATAACTTTTGTGTGAATAGCATGATAATTTATGCACCGCAGATCTGATAACTTACATGCAAACACCCCGGTAACTTTAATCCAGAGATATTTTTTGATAAAATATACCGCCGATAACTGTTATGCGAATAACACGGTAATTTAGGCACCAGCGACCTGATAACTTGCGCGCCAACACCACAATAACCTTTTTTGATGAGAAAAAAGCTGATGAAATATAACACTCCTCCCCCCCTCCAATAATTTCTGTGTGATTAACATGGTAATTTACACATGCATACCTGATAACTTATGTACCCCCGGGTGTGATAACTTTGACGGGGCAGCTAGGGGAGTATGTTGAAACATACAACGATAACTTATGTATAATTAGCATGGTAATTTACACACTACATACCCGATAACTCACGTACCCCTGACATGGTAATTTCAACCTGGGGAAAAAATGTTGTGACATACCCCGGTAACTTGTACGTATACTTCATGGTGATTTATGCACCGCGTATCTGATAACTCATGTACAAATATCATGAAAAACTTTTGACCTAGGGGAAAAGTTGTCAAAAATACTTGCATTAATTTTTGTGTAAATAGCACAGTAATTTACGCATCACATACATGATAATTTACACAATAAACACTGTACCAACCCTTACCTAAGGGTGGGAGCGAGAAAGTTGTTGAAACATACCCCGGCAACTTATGTGA
>NC_041382.1:609299430-609372975 GCF_002162155.2 Triticum dicoccoides | reverse complement strand
TGGTGATTCTACGCACCACAACACTGATAACTTGCGTACAAATATCATGGAATCTTTGACCGGGGGAGAAAAAAAATGCCGAAACATCCGGTGGTAAGTTCTGTCTAATTTCATGGTAATTTACGCATCGCAGACCTAATAACTTACATAATGAACACCGCGGTAACTTTTTACCCTGGAAAAAAGTCATTGAAACAAACTCAGTAAATTTTGTGTAAATATCATGGTATTTTATGCACTGAAGACATGATAACTTATGTACAACCCCGTGGGAACTTGGACCCAAGATAAAAAAAAGTTATTGGAACATACAGTCAGTAACTTTTGTGTACATAGCACGGTATTTTACACACTATGGACCTGTTAACTTACATACAAAACTTTTCGGAAAAAAAAACTTACGTACAAAACACCATGATAACTCATCCAAACTCGAAGCAAAAAAGTACGACACACAAACACGTGGGCACACTCCCTAAGGCCCTATATTCATCGATGCACTGAAAAAAAACCCAAGAAAAGATACCTTTCTATGTACTTGGACAGTAGTAAAAAAACAGTTTAAAAGGATTGTTTTCCATGCACTGAACGACACTGTGGGCATGGTGTACTGGTAATTCGGCTAAGTAGCTAGTTGCTTTTCCACTTGACCCAGGTTCGAATCACATGTAGGCTCTTTTTTCTGAACTCTCGTTTTTTTGTTATCATGTAAAAGTCAATCGGGAGAAGCGGGTCGATTGAACGGGAAAAGCGGATCGAGGGGAATCGTTCGGATCTAATGCTAAATACAGAACGTTTGGAAGTTAGTCCAGCCCTTGATATTACTCATGGCAAGGAGGGTGCCCCTACCAGGTTTCCGTTGATTTCCTAGGAAGCTACATGGAGTCGATTCTTGATGCTCAAAAGTATACAATGGAGGATATGCTAAAAGGAAAAATGGTGGTGAAAGACACATGGGAAAGACCAAAGCTGTACCGGGAGTCCAAAGTGCTGCGTTGGCCGGCGCCGCTGGACAACATGATGGCTTTGTCTGTGGATGGGTCGTTCCTAGTGGAGGACGGTATGCGGCGGTCGGAATGATTCTGCGCAGACATGATGGCTCGGTCATTTCCATACACTGAACGACAATGTGGGCATGGTGTACTGGTAATTCAGCTAAGTAGATAGTCGCTTTTCCACTTGACCCAGGTTCGAATCACATGTAGGCTCTTTTTTCTGAACTCACGTTTTTTTTGTTATCATGTAAAAATCAATCGGGAGAAGCGGATCGATTGAACGGGAAAAGCGGATTGAGGATCGAACGGGAAAAGCGGATCGAGGGGAATCGTTCGGATCTAATGCTAAATACAGAACGTTTGGAAGTTAGTCCAGTCCTTGATATTACTCATTGCAAGGAGGGTGCCCCTACCAGGTTTCCGGTGATTTCCTAGGAAGCTACATGAAGTCGATTCTTGATGCTCAAAAGTATACAAGAGAGGAGATGCTAAAAGGAAAAATGGTAGTGAAAGACACATGGAAAAGACCAAAGTTGTACCGGGAGTCCAAAGTGCTGCGTTGGCCGGCGCCGCTGGACAACATGATGGCTTTGTCTGTGGATGGGTCGTTCCTAGTGGAGGACGGCATGCGGCGGTCGGAATAATTCTACGCAGACATGATGGCTCGGTCATTTCCATACACTGAATGACAATGTGGGCATGGTGTACTGGTAATTCAGCTAAGTAGATAGTCGCTTTTCCACTTGACCCAGGTTCGAATCACATGTAGGCTCTTTTTTCTGAACTCGCGTTTTTTTGTTATCATGTAAAAATCAATCGGGAGAAGCGGATCGATTGAACGGGAAAAGCGGATTGAGGATCGAACGGAAAAAGCGGATCGAGGGGAATCGTTCGGATCTAATGCTAAATACAGAATGTTTGGAAGTTAGTCCAGTCCTTGATATTACTCATGGCAAGGAGGGTGCCCCTACCAGGTTTCCGGTGATTTCCTAGGAAGCTACATGAAGTCGATTCTTGATGCTCAAAAGTATACAAGAGAGGAGATGCTAAAAGGAAAAATGATAGTGAAAGACACATGGAAAAGACCAAAGTTGTGCCGGGAGTCCAAAGTGCTGCGTTGGCCGGCGCCGCTGGACAACATGATGGCTTTGTCTGTGGATGGGTCGTTCCTAGTGGAGGACGGCATGCGGCGGTCGGAATAATTCTACGCAGACATGATGGCTCGGTCACTTCCATACACTGAATGACAATGTGGGCATGGTGTACTGGTAATTCAGCTAAGTAGATAGTCGCTTTTCCACTTGACCCAGGTTCGAATCACATGTAGGCTCTTTTTTCTGAACTCGCGCTTTTTTTTGTTATTATGTAAAAATCAATCGGGAGAAGCGGATCGATTGAACAGGAAAAGCGGATTGAGGATCGAACGGGAAAAGCGGATTGAGGGGAATCGTTCGGATCTAATGCTAAATATAGAACGTTTGGAAGTTAGTCCAGTCCTTGATATTACTCATGGCAAGGAGGGTGTCCCTACCAGGTTTTCGTTGATTTCCTAGGAAGCTACATGAAGTCGATTCTTGATGCTCAAAAATATACAATAGAGGAGATGCTAAAAGGAAAAATGGTGGTGAAAGACACATGGAAAAGACCAAAGCTGTACCGGGAGTCCAAAGTGCTGCGTTGGCCGGCGCCGCTGGACAACATGACGGCTTTATCTGTGGATGGGTCGTTCCTAGTGGAGGACGGCATGCGGCGGTCGGAATGATTCTACGCAGACATGATGGCTCGGTCATTTTCTCGGCTTATCGGTATTTGTTCAATTGTAGTGAGGCTCTAGAGACTGAGATTCATGCGTTGATGATTGGTATGACGCTCGCTCGACAACATACCGAGCTTCCCATGGTAGTTCAGTCTGATTCCTCGACTGCCTTATCTTGTTTTTCAAATTCTAGTTTAGATCGATCATTGTTTGGTCATTTAGTAGCTGAAATTAAGTCCATTATGATTGACAGGGTGTTTATTTCGCAAAAACTTCATAGATCTCAAAATAGTGTTGCAGATTGCATGGTAAGGTATAGTCGCTCTGAGCGAGCTACGGTTGTGTGGCTCGGCAGAGGACCCCATGTATTAAAGATCTCTTACCAAAAGATTATAGCCTTATCATAATGAATTAAAATCCTTTTGATCTCGCAAAAAAATTACCGAAGCCTCGTATAACACATATAACCTTTTGATTAATCAAAAAAGAAAAAACTCATACAAATTTCCATTTAAAATCAAATGGTGTAGGAGTAGATGAGACTTAGTTAATTCCCATCTAGATCAAACTATCAACAAGTCTATTCCCCTCTGAATGCCCAAGCCACCAGTCGTTTACGAGAATCATGAAGAGAACGATCAAAGCGCTTGAAACTAAGATTGCCAGAATCCTGGCCACGAACGCGACGGTAGTCAGCCTCGTCGGCGGATGGGAGCCGTACACGTCCACTATCAGATATTCAGAAAGAACGAGCAGCGGAAAAGCGACGCGGCCCACGAGCAACACGAACACGCGCCTGCTACACTCCTGTGGCTCCGCCTCCGCCGTTGCGCCAAGGCCGTCGGGATCCTCCATGTCGGGCATCTCGAGGTGCGCCGGCTACGTCTCGAGCGTTGTTGGAGCAAATAGCGGAGAAGCTGTTTATACGATGAATCAAACCGACGGCCGTAACTCTCATGTTAGGAATACGATGATAAGACCAACTCCACCGCGTGACCTTATCTTATCTGGATGCGTCCGTTTAAGATAGAACGGACGAATAGCGTGACCCAACGCGCGGCCTCAAACGGACAAATGTTCGGACTCCGTCCGTTTTCGACCCATTCTCGACCCAAATTTGCGCCGAGTTTGAGGTGAAACGAACATCGCGCGGACGGGCTCGCCACACGCCCTTGTCCCCCCGTGGCCCGCCTGTCAGGGACACTAGCAGTCTCTTCGCTTCCAATGCTTCCACACCCTCTCCTCGCCCCGCCCCGCCGCCGGCGCCGCCGCTATTCTCCGGCCGCCTCCTCACCGCGCAGCCCCTGGCCGTCCATACCAAACCACGTCTCGACATGGCCGCCACCACGCCCGTGCTTTCGCCGTAGTTTTGGTCGTCGATTGGAGGGGGTTTGGCCGTCGCCGTCGCAGCCGGCGGCAGAGGGGATACAACCGCCGGCGACGTACCACGGCGGCCGCGGCAGCTTCCAACAAGTGCTCCAGAGCGGCCAGTAGCCGGCCGCCAACCATCCCTGCTGCATCGAGGTGATCATCGCGGCCTCTTTGCCACCACGACCGCAAGGTGTTTTGCACTTTGCCCACAAAGGTATGAACAATGGAGATGAGTTTTTCTACCACCACTTTATTTGTTCATCGGACGATTCATCGTCGGATGATGAAGATCTTGTGTTGGTTGTACTGGTCGTTCACGACCACATTTTACGGCAGCTTCCTCGGTACAGGGGGTCACTCCCTGGCCGTGCTCCCAACCTGAACCGCAACAGGGGAAGAGGCCACGCCCACGCAAGATCTATCTAGGGATGCATAGCAACGAGAGGGGAGAGTGTGTCTACGTACCCTCGTAGACCGAAAGCGGAAGCATTAAGTAACGCGGTCGATGTAGTCGAACGTCTTCGCGATCCAACCGATCAAGTACCGAACGCACGACACCTCCGCAATCTGCACACATTCAGCTCGGTGACGTCCCTCGAACTCTAGATCCAGCTGAGGCCGAGGAAGAGTTTCGTCAGCACGACGGTGTGTTGACGGTGATGATGAAGTTACCGACGCAGGGCTTCGCCTAAGAACTACGACAATATGATCGAGGTCGAAATCTGTGGAGGAGGGCACCGCACACGGCTAAGAGATCAACTTGTGTGTATATGGGGTGCCCCCTCCCCCGTATATAAAGGAGGGGAGGAGGGGGCCGGCCGGCCTCATGGTGCGCCCCCAAGGGGGGATTCCTACTCCTACTAGGAGTAGGTTTCCCCCCTTTCCTAGTCCAACTAGGAGGGGGGAGGAAGGGGAAGAGGGGAAGAAGGAAAGGGGGGCCGACCCCCTCCCCAATTCGGATTGGGCTTTGGGGGGTGCGCCCCTCCTCTTGGCCGCCTCCTCTCTCTTCCACTAAAGCCCATGTAGGCCCATTAAGCCCCCGAGGGGTTTCGGAAACCCCCCGGGACTCCGGTATATGCCCGAACTCATTCGAAACCATTCGAGTGTCCAAACATAACCTTCCAATATATCAATCTTCATGTCTCGACCATTTTGAGACTCCTCATCATATCCGTGATCACATCCGGGACTCCGAACTAGCTTCGGTACATCAAAATACATAAACTCATAATACCGATCGTCATTGAACGTTAAGCGTGCGGACCCTACAGAACTATGTAGACATGACCGAGACTCATCTCCGGTCAATAACCAATAGCGGAACCTGGATGCTCATATTGGTTCCTACATATTCTACGAAGATCTTTATCGGTCAAACCGCATAACAACATGCGTTGTTCCCTTTGTCATCGGTATGTTACTTGCCCGAGATTCGATCGTCGGTACCATCATACCTAGTTAAATCTCATTACCGGCAAGTCTCTTTACTCATTCCGTAATGCAACATCCCGCAACTGACTCATTTGTCACATTGCTTGCAAGGCTTGTAGTGATGTGCATTACCGAGAGGGCCCAGAGATACCTCTCCAACAATCAGAGTGACAAATCCTAATCTCGATGTATGCCAACTCAACAAACACCATCGGAGACACCTGTAGAGCATCTTTATAATCAGCCAGTTACGTTGTGACGTTTGATAGCACACTAAGTGTTCCTCCGGTATTAGGGAGTTGCATAATCTCATAGTCATAGGACATGTATAAGTTATGGAGAAAGCAATAGCAATAAACTAAACGATCATAGTGGTAAGCTAATGGATGGGTCAAGTCAATCACCTCATTCTCTAATGATGTGATGCCGTTCATCAAATGACAACTCATGTCTATGGCTAGGAAACTTAACCATCTTTGTTTAATGAGCTAGTCAAGTAGAGGCATACTAGTGACACTCTGTTTGTCTGTGTATTGACACATGTACTAAGTTTCCGCTTAATACAATTCTAGCATGAATAATAAATATTTATCATGATACAAGGAAATATAAATAACAACTTTATTATTGCTTGTAGGGCATATTTACTTCAGTATCCCACTTGCACTAGAGTCAATAGTCTAGATTACATTGTAATGATTCTAACACCCATGGAGTCTTGGTGCTGATCATGTTTTGCTCGTGAGAGAGGCTTAGTCAACGGTGTCGGTGCTCTGGAAATGGGGGTCCCCAGACTTGCCTGCCTGCGGCCTGCGGCGTGGCTCAAAGGGGGGCCCAGCACGACTCGTCTTCACCAACACAAACCCAAGACCCTCGCGAGGGGCCAAGCCTCGCGGGGCAGACGACGCGGAGCCCCCTCAGGCGCGGCCTCGTCAGGCTGGCTCACGAGGAGGCGGAGAGATCAAGGCGGGGTACCTCACGAGGTGCCCGTGACGCAAACCATGACGACTCAGGGCGCCAGGCGGGTGCCAGCCCGCGCAGCGTCCTCCTTCCCTCTTTGGTGCAAGGGAGGCAAGCGCAGCCGCGGAGTACCGAGGCATCAGGCAAAGGTTGCCATTTCGGTGCAACGAGACCAGGACCAGGAGGACTATGAGACAGAGGTCACCGTGGAGCCCAAGACGGCATCATCACCAGAGCTTTGTGCAGGCGAAGACTACTTTTGTCAGGATAGCTAATACTTCCTGTCCCCCTTCAAATTAGCCCACCATTGTTGGCTCCCTTCCCGCTCGATATTTGGGAAGAGGACCAGGGCCTCTATAAATAGGACCAGCCACCCACATAGCAAGGGAGGTCGATTGGCTGAGGGTTGAGGGAGTTCGGTCGGCTGGTTAGAAGCAGAGAGAGAGAGAGAGAGAGAGAGAGAGAGAGAGAGAAGAGAAAGGTGACTGAGCTCCTCCCAGCAGTTCATCGCCTCAGCCAAGAACAGACCCTCGCGAGGCTGTTCTTCCTTGTATTGTTCATCATCATCATCAGCCCAAGAGGCAATCCACACACCACACACTAGAGTAGGGTATTACACCACAACAGTGGCCCGAACCAGTATAAACCTTGTGTCTCTTGCATTGTTCTTTCCGTAGTTTAGACCCTAGCATGGCGGAGGGGTGCAGGTAGGTAGGAGGCGAAATCTCCGCGCGCACCCCAGTGTTCGAACTTCAAGGGTCTGCCGGAACCCGAAATCTGACATTTGGCGCGCCAGGTAGGGGTGCGCCGGAATTCGTCTTCCATCACCCCGTTCTCCTCCGACCATCGCGCTCATGTCTGACGCTCGTCAGGCTTGCGCGGAGCGCCGGGCCGCCCTCGCTTCCCGCGTCGCCCAGACGGCCCCTGTCGGCGGACGTCCTCGCCGTTCGCCGTCACCTGCCGTCAACGCCACCACCGGCCCGGCGGGGGACGAACAACAAGCATCGTCTCAGCATCCATCCGTGCGCCAAGACGGCCGCACCGCAACTCCCTCGCTTGCCCCAGCTGGATCTTCGTCCCGCGCGCTCCGCGCGCCCATGGAGGCTCGGGTTGCACTCATCGCGGCAAACAAGCTCCTGCGCTACCGTCCCGTCGACGACATCTATGAAGAATGGCTCGACCGCGTCACCGAGCTCGTCCGCGCTGCAGGGGGCTCTTCCGCGCCGTCCGTTCCGCTACACCGCACCTCGCCCCGCGCGGGCGAAGAGGCTCCGACGGCGCCCCGGCCGCCTCCTCCTCAAGAAGACGCCATGGATCCAAGGCGCATGGCCCCTGGGCAGAACCCGCTCCGTCAGGTGCCAGCGCAGCAAGAACAGAGCTGCCAAGAAGTCCCTCACCCGCCAGAAGCTTCCCGGGCGCTCCCTGCTCCAGCACGTCGCGACCATCCCCCTGCTCCAGCGCGTGGGGACATGCAAGACCAGGCTCTCCGTCACCCAAGGCCTCCTGTGGCCACAGCAGGTTGCCGCGCCTACATCACCGAACTACGCAGCGTCGCGTGGCCCGGCAAGTTTAAGCCAGACCTGCCTCCTCGCTATGACGGCACGGCCGACCCTGCGGAGTTCCTCCAGCTCTACGAGCTGGGCATCGAAGCTGCCAACGGAGACAAGAAGGTCATGGCGAACTGGTTTCCCATGGCGTTCAAGGACGGGGCCCGCACCTGGCTCCTGAACCTGGCACCAGGCACAATCTCCTCCTGGGAAGAGATGCGCACCCGCTTCATCGCCAACTTCCAAGGTACTTGCGACCGGCCACCCGCCGTGAGCGACATGCGCCGCATTAAGCAACAACCTGAGGAGACCCTGCAGAAGTACATCCAGCGCTTCAACAACGCACGCCTCAAGATCCCCAAGGTGACTGAGGAGGCCATCATCTCAACTTTCTCCGACGGCGTGCGCGATGTCAAGATGAAGGAGGAGCTGGCGATGCATGAAGACTTGTGCACTTCCTTGGAGCTGTTCAACTTGGCGAACAAGTGCGCCAGGGCCGAGGAAGGGCGTCTCTTCCTCCTCGAGCTACCTGCCGCAGACCCAGAAGAGAAGAAGCTCAAGGCCAAGGATATGAAGCACAAGAGGGCTGCAGTGCTCGCGGCAGAACCAGACACCAAGCGGGGCAGAGATCAGCCCGAACCTCCCAAGGGCAGCCGGTACTGCGTGTACCACGACCTCCACACCCACAACACCAACGAATGCCAAGAACTCCGAGCCGTGCGTGAAGGAAGGATCGGCCGTCGCCCCGACCGCGGTGACCGGGGCTACGGTCGAGGAGGAGGAAGGAACACATGACGCTGGGAAGACCCTGGCCCGCGCCAGGGGTGGCGCGACCAACCTCGCGAGGATCGCTGGCAAGATCAGCATTGCGAGGGAGGCTGGAGGGATCAGCCTCGCGAGGATCGCCCGCAAGGCAACGCAGGCCTCCCACTGCTGCCGCCGCAGCCAAGGAGAAACGAGGACTGCCATCAGGACGAGGAGGCTGGGGGCTTCCAGGAGCCGCGCGCGATCGCCTGCATCCTGGGCGGAGCTCAAGCCTAGTGAGGGATTCCTGGATTAGGGGGTGTTCGGGTAGCCGGACTATACCTTCAGCCGGACTCCTGGACTATGAAGATACAAGATTGAAGACTTTGTCCCGTGTCCGGATGGGACTTTCCTTGGTGTGGAAGGCAAGCTTGGTGATGTAGATATTCAAGATCTCCTACCATTGTAACCGACTCTATGTAACCCTAACCCTATCTGGTGTCTATATAAACCGGAGGGTTGTAGTCCGTAGGCAATCAACTCCATATACAACAATCATACCATAGGCTAGCTTCTAGGGTTTAGCCTCCTTGATCTCGTGTTAGATCTACTCTTGTACTACCCATATCATCAATATTAATCAAGCAGGACGTAGGGTTTTACCTCCATCAAGAGGGCCCGAACCTGGGTAAAACATCGTGTTCCCTGCCTCCTGTTACCATCCGGCCTAGACACACAGTTTGGGACCCCCTACCCGAGATCCGCCGGTTTTGACACCGACATTGGTGCTTTCATTGAGAGATCCTCTGTGTCGTCGCCTTTAGGCCCGATGGCTCCTTTGATCATCAACAATGATACGGTCCAGGGTGAGACTTTTCTCCCCGGACAGATCTTCGTCTTCGGCGGCTTCGCTCTACGGGCCAATTCGCTCGGCCACCTGGAGCAGATCGAAAGCTACGCCCCTGGCCATCAAGTCAGGTTTGGAAGCTTAAACTACACGGCTGACATCCGCGGAGACTTGATCTTCGACGGGTTCGAGCCACGGCCAAGCGCGCCGCACTATCTCGAGGGGCATGATCTAGCTCTGCCTCCGGACAGTGTCCTGGAGGCCGCACACGCATCGGTTTCGACCCCTAACTCGGAGCCTATTGCGCCAATCGAGGATGAGCGGTTGGACGTCACCTCGGGGGCTTCGATCTCAAAGGCGATCGAGCCGAACGCTAGCCCCGTGCTCTGCATGATCCGTGACTCCGAGGATCCGGACTCCTTTCCGAACTCCGAACCCCCCGCGCCCCTGCCGATCGAATCCGATTGGGCGCCGATAATGGAGTTCACCGCCGCAGACGTCTTTCAGCACTCGCCTTTTGGCGATATCCTGAACTCTCTCAAGTCTCTCTCCTTATCAGGAGAGCCCTGGCCGAACTACGGTCAGCGAGGATGGGATACAGACGATGGAGAAATTCAAAGCCCACCCACCACCCACTTGGTAGCCACTGTCGACAATTTAAACAACGTGCTCAACTTCGACTCCGGAGACATCGACAACATGGATGACAATGCAGGAGATACCGACGAACCAACGCCCATAGGGCATTGGACAGCCACCTCATCCCACGATGTGTACATGGTGGATACCCCTAAAGGAAGCGACAACGAGGAAAAAGGGGATGGGACGGGAGATCGACCCCCCGAAAAGCAATCAAAGCGTCGGCATAAACGCCGACCCGAGCCCCGCCTCGACAAACACCCAGCCATAGAGCAGGACGAGCCGGTAGACGACGAGCAGGCCTTAGAGCAACCGTCCGAACAGGGCAACACGGATAGAGAAACCGAACATCCCTCCTCCGGCGAAAACGGCATTCCGGACGACCTCACGCCGGATAAACCTATGAAGCAGAAGAATCTCCACGAGAGGCTCGTTGCAACTGCACGCAGCCTAAAAAAGCAGAAGCGGAAGCTAAAAATAGCGGAAGATGCACTCCGGATTAGATAGAGCAAAGTAATCAATACCGCAGATAAATACGGCGACAGTCGCCGCACTAAAAGCTATCCGAAAAGAAAGCTACTGCCTGAATTCGACGAAGAGGCCCTAGAGCCCTCGCATTCAAAAAATGAGAAAGCCACACGGTCAGATAGACGACCCCATAAAGCGGCAAGCGGCGCCGCACCTCAATCAGCATGCGACCCACTTAAGGATTCGCGTCATGGCCCAGTCAGGTCCATTTATGGGCCAAGAAAGCAAGCTCTCGTAAGCAACGCTATGAAGCCATCATCAGAATCTGGCACACCCAAATACAGGGGCGCCGCACACCCCCTATGTTTCACCGATGAGGTCCTGGACTATGAATTTCCAGAGGGATTCAAACCCGTAAACATAGAGGCATATGATGGATCAACAGACCCTGGAGTTTGGATTGAGGATTATATCCTCCACATACACATGGCTAGAGGAGATGATCTCCACGCCATAAAATATTTACCCCTTAAGCTTAAAGGGCCAGCCCGGCATTGGCTTAGAAGCCTTCCCGAAAACACAATTGGAAGCTGGGAGGAGCTCAAGGATGCTTTTCGAGCAAACTTTCAAGGGACCTATGTCCGCCCTCCGGATGCAGACGATCTTAGTCACATAACTCAACAACCCGGAGAATCAGCTCGGCAGTTCTGGAATAGATTCCTCACTAAAAATAATCAGATAGTCGACTGTCCGGACGCCGAAGCCTTAGTAGCTTTCAGGCATAACGTCCGAGACGAATGGCTCGCCAGACACCTCGGCCAAGAAAAGCCAAGAACAATGGCCGCACTAACAAGCCTCATGACCCGCTTTTGTGCAGGGGAGGACAGCTGGTTGGCAAGGTGCAGCCCCAGCAACCCAATTACATCCGAAACTAGGGATGGAAATGGAAAACCGTGATGCAACAAGGACCATCGCTGGACTAAGGACAAAAGTCCGAAGAGCATGGCAGTCAATGCCGGATTCAAAGGCTCACGACAAAATCAGGCAAAATCGCCCCCAGGATAACAGGGACGATCCATCCAACCTAAATAAAATCCTGGACAGGATATGTCAAATACACAGTACTCCCGGGAAGCCTGCCAACCATACCCACAGAGACTGTTGGGTTTTCAAACAATCCGGCAGACTCAATGCCGAACACAAGGGGCTCGACACACCAAGCAAAAACGAGGACGAACCCCAAAAGCAGAGCACCAGGAAACAAAAGAACTTCCCACAAGAAGTAAAAACAGTGAACTCACTTCACATAACAAAACGTGCGGCGCCCGTAAAGGTACGCACCACACGGCCCATCCCCAAAGGGTCCTGCCACTGGTTGTCAAAACCGATCATCTTCACTCAGCTAGATTATTCTAGAAATATCAAGAATGTAGGCTGGACTGCCTTGATAATCGATCCAATAATTGGCAGACTCCAGTTTTCAAATGTCCTTATGGACGGCGGCAGTGGACTAAACCTGATATATCAGGATACAATCCAGCACATGGGGATAAACCCAACAAGAATCCGCCGCAGCAAAACCTCCTTTCAAGGGGTAATACCTGGTCTGGACACCCATTGTATGGGTTTCCTCCGGCTCGAAGTCATATTCGACTCTGCCGATAACCTCTGCCGCGAAAAGCTGACCTTCCATATCGTCCCGTTCTCAAGTCGCTATCAAGCACTACTGGGACGCGAAGCTTTCGCTCGCTTTAACGCAATACCGCATTATGCATCTCTTACGCTTAAGATGCCCGGTCCACGAGGCATCATCTCTTTGAAGGGGAAGCACTAAAGTGCGCCTCCCCAAGCGGAAGACTGTGCGGCCGCCTTGACAGCCCCACAGCAAAATGGCCTCACCGGCCAAAAAACTTCGAAATAGGTCATTCAAGACGACGAACGCGGATAGACGAGTTCGGTGCAAAATCATCATTGATGCAGGCCTAGTGGCCATATAATCCCGCACTAGGGACTCGACGCATATACAATAAGAGACAATAAAGCTCAATCTTATATATTTTACTTTATACTTTGTTTATTTTTAACTTTTTCGGCACGACCCGTTTTCAACTCAGTTTCTCTCTTTTACAGATGAACGTCGTGCGGCGCCCGTCCAGGATACGGCACAACGGAGACACAGGCGCAGACGTGTAGTAGGGACCCATCCTAAAGGATTCTGTTTAGATTAAGACCCTGCGTAAACCTTTTTTACTGTCTCTTGTTGCTACACATCCCCTGGTTTTTTCTGATATAACCAAGGAGGAGGCTGGTGTCTTGGCATGTGGCCACGTCAGAATTTTTGCACATACCTGGACACTAGGGGCTTTTTTAATAAAGAGTGTTGTTTCGCCCGCACTCATAAAGACCGAACACCTTAGGGAGTGTTCGGCGTCGCGAGTTTTGGCATTATATGCATCGGCTTCGAATCATGTCTTTGGTCAAATGTTGGGTTGCCCGGCTCCTGAGTTCGGCTACCTTACGTTCCGCTCTATCGGCTAAGGTAGCACCAGGAGAACTACTGCGATTGTGCCCCGGTTCGGCCGGGCGAGCACCTCAGTAGAGAAAGCCGAAAACTGACTGTCATGATGTAGCGTGAGACTGGTCAGCCACTCGATGACCTATCGAAGTCTATCGGATTCCTCCGCTTTAACGAAGGGCCGCTTCCCGGTCAGGCACATACGCGCCCCGAACTCGGACGAGCGCAGTTGCCACCAAGGGGCTACCTAAATAGTCTCACTGTCAAACTCCTATGGCTAAGTGAAAGTGTTAAAGCACTATAGTCCAGTTGCCTGGCCCGCTGCGCTATCACCTCCTTTGTAGGACCAAGACGTTGGGTTAAGTGTGAAAATGCGTCTTCTGCGAGCACCCCCGCACTATGTGCGTGGGGGCTGAAGCCAACGACTGCCATCTTTCAGATTTTGTATATATATATATATATATATATCTTAAAACGGCCGCACAGGAGGTGTTCCCAATACTTGGAGGCACAAGTATAAAAAAGGCCACTACAGTTTATCAAAATATTACTTTATAATTACATATGCTATCATAACATAGCATCTTTCGGGCACTGCGTCTCTATTACACGAGCGCCTTCAAGAACTTCCTGAAAATAGTGCTCGGAGGGTACTCGGCTTTTGTCCGAATCTCGGGACGCAACAACGGTGGTCTCCATCTCTGCCCAGTATGTCTTAACACGGGCAAGAGCCATCCTAGCGCCCTCTATGCATGCTGACCTCTTCATTGCATTTATACGCGGCACCGCGTCAAGGAATTGCTACACTAAGCTGAAATAACTCTTCGGCTCCGATCTCCCCGGCCACAGGTGACCCATGACGTACTTCATGGCGAGTCCAGACAACCTATTCCGTTCGGCCCATTGAGCCAAATGATCATCCACTGCCAGTGGACGCTCTGGACTATGAAACTGCGACCAGAAAAGCTTTTCCACTTCGCGATCTTTCTGATCTCGAAAGTGTTCAGTCGCATCAGCAGCACTCGCTGCCAAGTCCAGATAGGTATCCTCCACACTCCACATCCGGTCCAACAGAGCAAACTTCAGATCGAAAAATTTCCTTCGCAGCATAAAGGGCTTTCCAGCCGCAATCTGTTCGGCCTGATGCAGCTCCTCCTTTGCAGCTCTCATCGCAGAGCGCGCGTCCTTGGCATTGGCAACGGCCTTCTCTAAGTCCGTCTGTTTCGCCTGGTCTTCTTTTTCAAGAAGTCTGCAACGTTCTGTAGCGCTTTTTAACTTTTCGGCCATCTCGGCCATCTCTTCCTTGCTTCGGCAATGAGCAGCCTGTTCGGCTCTGAGCTCTTCAAGGGCTTTCCTGGTGGCCGCATCACTTTCGCTGGCTTGTTCTTTAGCTCGGGCAAGTTCTGCCCTAAGACTCTCCATGGCGGCCGCACCATCTGCGTCAAGCACACACATCGTAAGACACAGGCATAAAATTGTTATTACCTGATGCCGCCTGAGGAATTACATACCTTGGGCCTCATCAAGCCGCTTATTGACAAGCGTGATGTCGGCATCTGCCACGTCCAGTTGCCGCTTTAGTTTGGCAAAATTGTCAGTTCGGCTCGATTCCGGACACCCTGCCGCCTACATTCAAAGGCGACATCTTAGACTTGGGATTATGATCCTCCGCGTGCCGTCATTTCTTGACGACGCGTAGAGTCTCAGGGGCTACTATCTACACAGGGCGCATCTTATTCATGCGCAACTGACAAAAGTATACATTATCTAATGTACCTCGAAACCCGTCAGTAAACTTTTGACGGCCTCATACAATCCGCTCTCTGCGGATGAAATCCTTTCAATCACCGTGCCCATCAATGCGCGGTGCTCCTCTGAGATAGAAGCTCGCCCCAGCAGAATCTTTAGCTCCTCCGGCCGAGCACCAGACGGTGTCGGGATCGTCCCATGACCTCTTTCGAAGGCCGGACACGGAGAACCTCCGGGGGGCGCATAGCTACCTTCCGCCCCTGCCAGATTCGGAGAAACCCTCCGCGACGACACCTCAGGGTCGCCCGCCTCGCTAGGCGGCACGGCAGGGCAGGGGGAGGCATCACGCTCTCCATCATCTCCGGAAGGAGATCCCCTGAAGACGAGCTCTGCTGAGAAGGGCTGAGGTCCGAGCTACAAGGTAAAGGTTTGGTTAATCTTCTCAGATATAAATCAAGGATTTCCCTCATCCCTCAAAAGGAAAATCTTTTCTCCACTTACGGCTCGCTGGAGGGCTGATCCCCTTGAGGGCGTAGTCCGGCCGAGGGACTCCCCGGCGTCGGACCCTCTGACGAGGATTTTCTTCCCCGCTTCAAGGCCATGGTTTCCGGGTCATCAGAGGCGGCTCTCTTCTTCCCCTTAGGAGAGGAATTGTCGGTTCCTCCCTTCGGAACAGCCTCCTTCGAGGAGGCCATAGCTTCCTTGTCCTCCCCCTCCAAAGGCATTATCTCCAGCATCCTGACCAGCATGGGATCCGGCCTGGTTTCAGGAAGGGGAGCCGGACACCTGATCAACTTTGCCGTCGCTATCCACTCCTGTTTAAAAGGACGACTCTTTTAGGGGCAAGTTTATGACAATTATATGGATAGAAGGTCCGGGCACAAGTTTGCTTACTTGAGTATCCGGGCGATTGCAGCTTAGGCCTGCGTCCTCGGTTAAATCTGGACACATCTCTTGTGATCCGAAGAACAGTCTATACATCTCCGCAGACGTTGCGCCCATAAAGTTCTGGAGAGCTCGCGGTCCCTCTGGATTAAACTCCCATAGGCGAAGGGGGCGACGTTTGCCGGGCAATATTCGGCGTATCAGCATGATCCGTGTCACCTTGACCAAGCTGAGGCCTCCTTCCAGGAGATCCTTAATTCGGCCCTATAACAAGGGCACGTCTTTGGGCAAACCCCAATCTAACCCTCTGTTAACCTATGACGCTAGCCGTGGTGGGGGACCCGAGCGAAAGGCAGGAAGCGCCACCCACTTGGTGCTTCGGGGAGTGGTGATATAAAACCACTATCGTTGCCACAAGCCTAGCTCCTCTTGAAAAGAGCCCTCGGGCCATGGAGCATCGGAATTTTTGCTTATAACAGCGCCTCAGCACTCTGCGTGCCGTCCCTTGATCATCTTCGGCTCCACTTTGAAAGTCTTGAGCCATAATCCAAAGTGAGGGGTAACACGGAGGAACGCTTCGCATACAACGATAAACGAGGAGCTATGGAGGATGGACTCCGGAGCCAAGTCGTGAAATTCCAGCCTGTAATAAAACAGCAGTCCCCTCACAAAGGGATCCATCGGGAAGCCTAACCCCCGAAGGAAGTGAGACACGAACACTACGCTCTCACCGGGCTGGGGACTGGGGATAGCCTGCCTTTGAGCAGGCAACCTGTGCGAAATTTCGGCGGTCAAGAACTTAGCCTCTCTCAACTTTAGCACGTCCTCCTCCGTGACAGAGGAGGGCATCCGTCGGCCTTGAAGGTCAGAACCGGACATTGTCGAAGGTCTGAGGCGCCCGAAATCTGGAGCCTAGGGTGTTGGAACTCGAGGCCACGGGCGAACTCGTTTTGGGATTGGAGAAAAGGAGTAAGGCCCTGGTCTCTTTATAAGAGGTTGAATACCAGGAGCCCTCCCCGTAACCGTTTGGGACTCGCCTTTAATCGAGAAAACATGCTAACGGGCACGATTGGGTTACCCATGTCTGTATTGATGAGAATCCCGTAAAAGGGGGGCACACGATCTCTGCTTTGACAAGACGTGCCAAGGAAACTGCCTCGCAAAACACGCTGAGGTGGAAAAGTGAAATCGATTCGAGTAAAGGACATGGCTATAGTGTGATGACGCACTGCAGAATACGTCAGCAGATTTGATTTGTGTTAATATTATTCTATCTATGGCAATGTGTGGAAGCTTATTTTGCAGAGCCAGACACTACTCTTGGTGTTTACAATCTTCTATGAAGGACTTGGAGGAGGAAACCGCCTTGCAATGCCGAAGACAATTTGCGCGCCGGACTCGTCGTCATTGAAGCCTGGTTCAGGGGCTACTGAGGGAGTCCTGGATTAGGGGGTGTTCGGGTAGCCGGACTATACGTTCAGCCGGACTCCTGGACTATGAAGATACAAGATTGAAGACTTCGTCCCGTGTCCGGATGGGACTTTCCTTGGCGTGGAAGGCAAGCTTGGCGATGCGGATATTCAAGATCTCCTACCATTGTAACCGACTCTATGTAACCCTAACCCTATCCGATGTCTATATAAACTGGAGGGTTGTAGTCCATAGGCAATCAACTCCATATACAACAATCATACCATAGGCTAGCTTATAGGGTTTAGCCTCCTTGATCTCGTGGTAGATCTACTCTTGTACTACCCGTATCATCAATATTAATCAAGCAGGTAGGGTTTTACCTCCATCAAGAGGGCCCGAACCTGGGTAAAACATCGTGTTCCCTGCCTCCTGTTACCATCCGGCCTAGACGCACAGTTCGGGACCCCCTACTCGAGATCCGCCGGTTTTGACACCGACACCCAGCCTCTCAGCGCATCTTCAAGCAGTTCGCCGGCGAAGTGAACGCAGTCCTCCCCAGGCTCGAATCCACATGCCCTCTCAGGTGGTCGGCGTGCGCCATCACGTTCAGCTCAGCAGATCAGCTCAAGTGTGCGGCAACAGCCGGAGTCCTCCCGATGCTTTGTTCCCCAATCATCAGCAACGTGGTGGTCACCAAGACCCTCATCGATGGCGGGGCAGGGCTCAACGTCCTGTCCGTGGAGACATTCAACAACCTCCAAGTGCCCTACAGCCAGCTCCAGCCAACCAAGCCCTTCACCAGTATCACCGATGGCTCCACGGTCCCGATCGGGCAGGTCTGCCTCCCTGTCACCTTCGGGGCATGCGACAACTACCGCATCGAGCTCATCAACTTCGACGTCGCTCACATTCGCCGGCCATACAATGCCATCCTTGGGTACCCAGCGCTGGCCAAGTTCATGGCCGTAACTCACCACGGCTACAACATCCTCAAGATGTCGGGAAGCGGCGGAGTCATCATGGTGCCCTGTGAAGAGAAGGACGCAGTGTGTTCCCTGGAGCGAGCCTTTCAGGCCGCATCACTGGAAGACCTGGATCATGGAAGCAGGAGGCCTCCCGAGACCGCCCCTAAGAAGAAGAAGACATCGTCCGGCCTGGCCCCTCAGGAGGCAGGCCCCTCTGGGCCCGTGCCTGCCTAGGGGGAACCTCCTTCCATCGCATAGGAAAGCGCGCCCAGCGCACTCCTCAGGCAGGGCTCGGGGGCTCTCCCCTGGAGGGCCACCGACCTAGCTAGGGTCACGAGGGAGGCGCTTGGGCACCACATGGAGGCGTGTTTCGAAGCATGGTTCCCTCAAGAAGGAGCAAGGCAAGGAGATCCAGACCCACAGGAGTTCGTCAGCAAGGCCATTCAGGAGCTACAGGAGTCAAGAGTCATGAGAGGCGCCCGCCGCCTACCAGCAGTGGCTCCCCATCCAGGCGAGGATGGCGGGCTGTGCGTCTGCCTTGATGTACCAGGGCTCAACCGAGTCGCCTCCCTGGAGCGCCTCTGGCCCTCGCGAGTGGGGCGCTGCGGAGGTCCACCCCACAGCTATGTTCGCATGCCTTACGGCTTGCCGAGCGCGGCTGACACGTACCAGCGCCTCATAAGGGTCACCGCGGAGGCACAAGAGGCCAGGCGCTCCGCAGCCCTGGTGGAGATGGAGGTGGTCCGCGAGGAACCGCCAGCGCCTCCGGAGCCTCCCGAGGCCCCTGGGCCTAGGGTCTCATGAGGGTCGGCTTCCGCGGCCCACCGAGCCGGCTACACCGACACCCCTTCGTCTTCAGCGTCATTAGGTGATATCTTTCAAGTTTCATTTCCAGCTGGGAGCGCCCCCAGGGCTGCATTATTCCCAGGCCGCGTGGGTCCGTCCCTGTGGCATGTATCCCTTTTATTTCGCGTCGATTAGCTTACCTTGTTGGGGGCGCCCCTCGGGCTGCATGATCCCCAAGCCGCTCAGGCCAGGCCCAGCGGCATGTATCCCATTTGCGTTCATTTCTGGTTATGCGTTAGAACCACCATGCTTGATTATTTGATGCCGGTCCACGGCACCTCTTCTTCTCCATGCTGACCACTTGCACGTTAAAGGGGGGGTACCTGAGCATCGCCACTCAGGGCTCTTACTAGCTCTCCAGCCCTCACCCTCTGGCCTTGACCACGGCATCGCGACCTGGCATACCAACGACGACTGAGACCAGCTCGAGGGCCGGGACCCGAGGACGTAGAGTGCAGGCATCTAACCAAATTTGCAGAGACACATCGCAAGATA
Organism: Triticum dicoccoides; assembly: GCF_002162155.2. Lineage (NCBI taxonomy): Eukaryota > Viridiplantae > Streptophyta > Magnoliopsida > Poales > Poaceae > Triticum > Triticum dicoccoides. The sequence continues at coordinate 609,353,349 of NC_041382.1, read as the reverse complement.
AGGCTCAGTGCCAGGCGCAACCCGCTTAGAGGTAGGGCCCCGTGAGTCCCGCGCTGGCTCACGGGTGCACAGATACACCTCGCCAGACCCTACCGTGCCAGCCACGTGTCAGGGCGGGGCTGTACACGCCCCGGGGGCTCCTCTCGGAGGGGGCCCCCCTCCCACGTACCAGTGGAAGCACCATGCTCCGTGCTGGCTGACGACACTGCCGAGGAGCGGCTATGCCCGTACACATACGGTAGCACTATCCTCCGCGCTGGCGATAAACAACTGAGGGTGGCCCCCGGGCCGCATCAACCTCAGGGAGCCCAGAGCTCATTGTCTAGCCTCATTGTAACGCCTCCCCTCGGGAGTGCCGTGCGAGGGGGCTGGGCACGGGGGCTGCGCCTGGGTTACGCCCGGACGCACGCCGCCCAGCCAGGTCCCCCCGGGCCTGGTTCGTCGCACGCCTCTCCCCGAGCGGAGCCAAGGTATGAAGGCCGTTTGGGCGTCAAGGGGGACTCCTGAGCATCGTGACTCAGGAGCCTAACTGGTCACGTAGCCCCTCACTCCTTGGTCCCGTCCTGGTTTCCGGTCGGGGCTATTGCTGGGTGAGGTACGCGCGGGGCCGGGCTCTACAGACGTAGAACGGTGGATCCACTCACATCATGCCTCCCTACTTGCTGTTCGTGCGCCAAGGGGGACTCCTGAGCATCGCGACCCAGGAGCCTAACTTGTCACGTAGCCCCTCACTCCTTGGTCCCGTCCTGGTTTCCGGTCGGGACTATTGCTGGGTGAGGTACGCGCGGGGCCGGGCTCTGCCGGCGTAGAACATAAGCAAGTAGGAAGGAAAAGCGCAAATTTCAAGGGATTCAGAAGCGAATATTGCAGCCCACACTGTTATTCCAATACCAAACACAAGTTTTAAACGCCTCCCCGAGGCATGATACATGTGCAGGAATTCAAAGCAGGACAAGAGTCACGACGGAGTCACTTGGCGGCGGGGGAGCAGCACGAGTGGGTTCGCCTCACGGAGCAGCGGGGTCGGCAGCGCCTTGCTCCGGCTTGGTGCTGAAGGCCCGAAACTTCCGTAGCAGAGCCTCCGCGCGACCCTTCACGGCCTCGGCAGCAGCAGCGGCACGCTCGCCGCTTGCTGGCTCCAGCAGGCTGTCGAGGTCGATGCCGAGATCGCGAAGGTAGATGTTGGTGAGGACCCGCGTCAGCGCCGCAAAAGATAGGACACGCGCCTCAGCCTCGGCCGAGGGGCCAAGGCCAAGGGCGACATCTTCAAGAGCATGAACCAGGAAGGGAAGCAGCTTGGCGGGACCATCCTCGGCGCCAGCCAGTGGGCTCTCCAGGCCGCTGTCGTAAAGCGTCCTCAGCGAGGTGCGAGCCCTCGCCTCCAACTCCGTGAAGGCCACGCGGTCCTCGGCAAGAACCCGGGCCTTGTCGTCCAGCTCGGCCTTCCTCGCCCCCAACTCCTGCTCCAGCGCGCCTAGGCGGTCGCGGAGCTTCTTGAGCTTGGCCTCCCGGCCCTCGACGGCTGCCTCGCGAGCCTTCATGCTTTCTTCCTGCTCTTGGCGAAGGCGGACCTCTTCCGTGAGCTGGTCCCGCAGGCCTTGCAGCTCGTCCTCCAGCGCCTTGCAGCGACCACGGACGTCGACCACCTCCCCCAGGGCTGCATCACGAGCAGCCTTCGCCTCAAGGACGGCCTGCTTCTCCTCATCGCATGCCGTCGAGGCCTGGACCAGTGCTGCCTGAATGAAGCGTCGGAGCGAACCCATCCAGAAGCCAGCTCCAGGCGCCCGGCTACCAAGCGAGGGTCGGCGCCAAGAAGATCCTACCATAGTCGGTCCAGCTCGGCAACAACACGATCCAAAACGGCAGAAGGAGTCGGAGAGACAACAGCCGGTGGAGTAGGAGGAGAAGGCGGCAGCGCGGCCGCAGCATCCTGAGGCGGAGTCTGCCGCGCCCTGACAGCTGTAGTGGCGGCGGCAGGTGAGAGCACCTCGGGAGCCACTTGGGCCGTGGGGGCTGAGCTCTCCCCAGCCGGTTCAGCCAGGCCTCGCGAGGACGACCGGGCAGGAGAAGCCTGTGCTTCGCGGTCACCCTCCTTCAGGGGCGCTGCCACGGATGGAACCTCAGGAGCCCCCTTCGACTTCTTTGCTGCGGGCGCCAACCTATCCAAGGGATGCGGACGTCAAGCCGCAGAAGCAGAGCAAGAAATAAAGACAAGAATCAAACACTTATGGGTCGTCGCCAGTGAGCTCAAGCGGCCTCCGGCCAAATTTGAAGCCTGAAAGCCGGCTGGAAGGGTCAACCTCGGGAAGCTTGGAGGCGGAAGGTGCATCTGTGGCCCGCCCCGGGGCCGGGGCAGACCCGCGGGGGATCAGCCCGGTCCTGTCCTTCTTTAGGATCGGGGGCGGGCCCCCACCGTCCTGCTCGTCGTCGTCTTCGTCGTCGTCCTCGTCGTCATCACTCGGAGAGAGGTGGAGAACGCGGGACCTGTGCTGGGGAAGGGGGGCCCTCGACTCTCCGTCGGTCGCCTCGGAGTCAGGCCCTTTTCCCCGCTCCCCTCCTTCCTCCTCTTTGCTAGAATCATCGGAGGGCACGTCCACCGGTCCCTCGGGAGCTTCCAGGGGCACGGGCCCCTCCCCGTTGAAGACGGACATGGACTTCACTACCCGTTCCCAGTCGTCGCGGAGGAACAAGGGCGTAGGTGCACCCTCCAACCTCGCCACATTTCCCCCGACTAGAGATTGGAGAACCGCAGCCAGGTCTCCATCGGCCCAGGCCGCGGGGCTCGGACGGGGCCCCCACATTGGAAGCGAGTACTGCCGAAGCGGAGCCAGCTGGTGCTCCAGGAACTCCCTCAGCAGCGACGCGCCGTTCAGCTTCGCTGCCGCCATGTCGGTTGGCCTCAGATCCGCGTCCATCTTCTCCAGCACCATCTTTGCGCGGGGATCCGTAAGCTCCGCTCGACCCCAGTCGCTGGAGCTCGTGGGCTGCTCCGTGGGCAAGATCAGCCGATGGTCGATGCGCCCAGCGTCCACCAAGACCCACTTTCTCCTAAATCCCTCAATCCTCTTCTCAGAGTTCGAGATGGCAATGGCGCCACCGTACGCGACGAAGCTCGCGCACGCGGAAGCAGGACCGCGAGAGGTCCGGAGATAGAAGTAGTGGCGCAGCAAGGCCACTGAGGGCTGCACCCCAACGTGGGCCTCGCAATAATAAGCAAAGATTGCCAGGAGAAGGATGGAGTTGGGATGGAGATGCAGAGCCTGTAGCTTGTAATGGCGGAGGACAGAGAAGAAGAACTCGGAGAAGGGAGGCACCAGGCCAGCAACAATGGCACTTATGAAGAGCGGATAGAAGGTGCTCCTCTGACCCTCAGGGGTGGCGGAGCCGGCCTTGAACACCTTCGCCCTGTCGATGCCTCGCGCCATCGCTATCCGGCGCAACCGGGCAAGGCCCGCCTCCGACACGTTCGGCGGGTCCAGGGCAGACGAGTACCACACTGCGGCCGGGGGCTGGCGAGGCGCCATGGCTTCCTAGCTCGCATGGTCAGAGCAGATCTGGAGATTTCGGAGGAAGGAAGGAGGGGCGCGAGAAGGGGATCTGAGTAGCAACCGGAGAAAGCAAGAAGCAGGGCCTAGGCGGATGCCACTCCTTTATCAACTTGCGCGGTTGCTAAGGCGCCCATGCCCAGACAACCGCCAAGCGGCGCCCAAGGCCGCAGGCTGTTAGGGCCCGCGGCGCTTCGATCTTGCCCTTCTGCCTCCCTGCACGGCGAAGCCCGGGCGCGCCTTGGGCCCGGGGCTACTGTCGGTGTTCTGGGAACAGGGGTCCCCAGACTTGCCTGCCTGCGGCCTGCGGCGTGGCTCAAAGGGGGCCCCAGCACGGCCCATCTTCACCAACACAAACCCAAGACCCTCGCGGGGCGGACGACGCGGAGCCCCCTCAGGCGCGGCCTCGTCAGGCTGGCTCACGAGGAGGCAGAGAGATCAAGGCGGGGTACCTCACGAGGTGCCCGTGACGCAAGCCATGACGACTCAGGGCGCCAGGCGGGTGCCAGCCCGCGCAGCGTCCTCCTTCCCTCTTTGGTGCAAGGGAGGCAAGCGCAGCCGCGGAGTACCGAGGCATCAGGCAAAGGTTGCCATTTCGGTGCAACGAGACCAGGACCAGGAGGACTACGAGACAGAGGTCACCGTGGAGCCCAAGACGGCATCATCACCAGAGCTTTGCGCAGGCGAAGACTACTTTTGTCAGGATAGCTGATACTTCCTGTCCCCCTTCAAATTAGCCCGCCAGTGTTGGCTCCCTTCCCGCTCGATATTTGGGAAGAGGACCAGGGCCTCTATAAATAGGACCAACCAACCACATAGCAAGGGAGGTCGATTGGCTGAGGGTTGAGGGAGTTCGGTCGGCTGGTTAGAAGCAGAGAGAGAGAGAGAGAGAGAGAGAGAGAGAGAAGAGAAAGGTGACTGAGCTCCTCCCAGCAGTTCATCGCCTCAGCCAAGAACAGACCCTCGCGAGGCTGTTCTCCCTTGTATTGTTCATCATCATCAGCCCAAGAGGCAATCCACACACCACACACTGGAGTAGGGTATTACACCACAATGGTGGCCCGAACCAGTATAAACCTTGCGTCTCTTGCGTTGTTCTTTCCGTAGTTTAGACCCTAGCATGGCGGAGGGGTGCAGGTAGGTAGGAGGCGGAATCTCCGCGTGCACCCCAGTGTTCGAACCTCAAGGGTCTGCCGGAACCCGAAATCCGACAAACGGGTCTGCAACATTCAGATCCGTATGTATCTTGCAAATCTCTATGTCTCCCTCCTTGACTTGATACCGTCTCTTGATGTGCTTGGTTCTCTAGTGAAATCTGGATTGCTTTGCGACGACAATTGCACCAGTATTGTCAAAAAAGAGTTTCATTGGATCCGATGCACTAGGTATGGCACCTAGATCGGATATGAACTCCTTCATCCAGACTCCTTCATTTGCTGCTTCTGAAGCAGCTATGTATTCCGCTGCACACGTACATCCTGCCACGACGCTTTGCTTAGGACTGCACCAACTGACAGCACCACCATTCAATAAAAATATGTATCCGGTTTGTGACTTAGAGTCATCCGGACCAGTGTCAAAGCTTGCATCGACGTAACCATTTACGACGAGCTCTTTGTCACCTCAATAAACGAGAAACATATCCTTAGTCCTTTTCACGTATTTCAGGATATTCTTGACAGCTGTCTAGTGATCCACTCCTGGATTACTTTGGCACCTCCCTTCTAAACTAATAGCAAGGCACACCTCGGGTCTGGTACAGAGCATTGCAGACATGATAGAACCTATGGCTGAAGCATAGGGGATGACTTTCATTTTCTCTCTATCTTCTGTAGTGGTTGGGCATTGATTCTGACTCAATTTCACACCTTCTAACACAGGCAAGAACCCTTTATTTGCTTGATCCATTTTGAACTTCTTCAAAACTTTATCAAGGTATGTGCTTTGTGAAAGTCCAATTAAGCGTCTTGATCTATCTCTATAGATCTTGATGCCCAATATATAAGTAGCTTCACCGAGGTCTTTCATTGAAAAATTCTTATTCAAGTATCCTTTTATGCTATTCAGAAATTCAGTATCATTTCCAATCAACAATATGTCATCCACATATAATATTAGAAATGCTACATATCTCCCACTCACTTTCTAGTAAATACAAGCTTCTCCAAAAGTCTGTATAAAACCATATGCTTTGATCACACTATGAAAGCGTATATTCCAACTCCGAGATGCTTGCACCAGTCCATAAATGGATCGCTGGAGCTTACACACTTTGTTAGCACCTTTTGGATTGACAAAACCTTCTGGTTGCACCATATACAACTCTTCTTTAATATATCCATTAAGGAATGCAGTTTTGACATCGATTTGCCAAATTTCAATATCATAAAATGCGAAAATTGCTAACATGATTTAGACGGACTTAAGCATCACTATGGGTGAGAAGGTATCATCGTAGTCAACTCCTTCAACTTGTCGAAAACCTTTCACAACAAGTCGAGCTTTGTAGACAATAACAATACCGTTAGCGTCAGTCTTCTTCTTGAAGATCCATTTATTCTCTATGGCTTGCCGATCATCGGGAAAGTCAACCAAAGTCCACACTTTGTTCTCATACATGGATCCCATCTCAGATTTCATGGCCTCAAGCCATTTTGCGGAACCTGGGCTCATCATCGCTTCCTCATAGTTTGTAGGTTCATCATGGTCAAGTAACATGACCTCCAGAACAAGATTACCGTACCACTCTGGTGCGGATCTTACTCTGGTTGACCTACGAGGTTGGTAGTAACTTGATCAGAAGTTTCATGATCATCATCATTAGCTTCCTCACTAATTGGTGTAGGAATCACTCGAACTGATTTTTGTGATGAACTACTTTCCAGCAAGGGAGTAGGTACAGTTACCTCATCAAGTTCTACTTTCCTCCCACTCACTTCTTTCGAGAGAAACTCGTTCTCTAGAAAGGATCCATTCTTAGCAACGAATATCTTGCCTTCGGATCTGTGATAGAAGGTGTACCCAACAGTCTCCTTTGGGTATCCTATCAAGACACATTTCTCCGATTTGGGTTCGAGCTTATCAAGTTGAAGCTTTTTCACATAAGCATCGCAACCCCAAACTTTAAGAAATGAAAACTTGGGTTTCTTGCCAAACCACAGTTCATATGGTGTCGTCTCAACGGATTTCGATGGTGCCCAATTTAACGTGAATGCAACCGTCTCTAAAGCATAACCCCAAAATGATAGCGGTAAATCAGTAAGAGACATTGATACGTCTCCAACGTATCTATAATTTTTGATTGTTCCATGCTATTATATTATCAACCTTGGATATTTTTATATGCCTTTATATGCTATTTTATATGATTTTTGGGACTAACCTATTAACCTAGAGCCCAGTGCTAGTTTCTATTTTTTCCTTGTTTTAGAGTATCACAGAAAGGGAAAATCAAACAGAGTCCAATTGACCTGAAACTTCATGGAACTTATTTTTGGAAGGAAAGCAACCCGGGAGACTTGGAGTCCACGTAAGGTAAGCAACAAGGAAGCCACGAGGCAGGGGGGCGCGCCCACCCCCTGGGCGCGCCCTCCACCCTCGTGGGCCCCTCGTGACTCCCCTGACGTACTTCTTCCGCCTATATATCTCCATATACCCTAAATCGACCGGGGAGCACAATAGATCGGGAGTTCCACCGCCAGAAGCCTCCGTAGCCACCGAAAACCAATCTAGACCCGTTCCGACACCCTGTTGGAGGGGGAATCTCTCTCCGGTGGCCATCTTCATCATCCCGATGCTCTCCATGACGAGGAGGGAGTAGTTCTCCCTCGGGGCTAAGGGTATGTACCAGTAGCTGTGTGTTTGATCTCTCTCTCTCTCTCTCTCTCTCTCTCTCTCTCTTTCTCTCTCTCTCTCTCTTTCTCTCTCTCTCTCTCGTGTTCTTGATTTGGCACTATCTTGATGTATCGCGAGCTTTGCTATTATAGTTGGATCTTATGTTTCTCCTCCCTCTCTACTCTCTTGTAATGGATTGAGTTTTCCCCATGAAGTAATCTTATCGGATTGAGTCTTTAAAGATTTGAGAACACTTGATGTATGTCTTGCCGTGTGTATATGTGGTGACAATGGGATATCACGTGATTCACTTGATGTATGTTTTGGTGATCAACTTCCGGGTTCCGCCCATGAACCTATGCATTGGGGTTGGCACATGTTTTCGTCGTGATTCTTCGGTAGAAACTTTGGGGCACTCTTTGAGGTTCTATGTGTTGGTTGAATAGATGAATCAGAGATTGTGTGATGCATATCGTATAATCATACCCACGGATACTTGAGGTGACACTGGAGTATCTAGGTGACATTAGGGTTTTGTTGATTTGTGTCTTAAGGTGTTATTCTAGTACGAACTATAGGGCTGTTTGTGACACTTATAGGAATAGCCCAACGGATTGATTGGAAAGAATAACTTTGAGGTGGTTTCGTACCCTACCATAATATCTTCGTTTGTTCTCTGCTATTAGTGACTTTGGAGTGACTCTTTGTTGCATGTTGAGGGATAGTTATGTGATCCAATTATGTTATCATCGTTGAGAGAACTTGAACTAGTGAAAGTATGAACCCTAGGCCTTGTTTCCTAGCATTGCAATATCGTTTGTGCTCACTTTTATCATTAGTTACCTTGCTGTTTTTATATTTTCATATTACAAAAACTTATATCTACTATCCATATACCACTTGTATCACCATCTCTTCTCCGAACTAGTGCACCTATACAATTTACCATTGTATTGGGTGTGTTGGGGACACAAGAGACTCTTTGTTATTTGGTTGGAGGGTTGATTGAGAGAGACCATCTTCATCCTACGCCTCCTACGGATTGATAAACCTTAGGTCATCCACTTGAGGGAAATTTGCTACTGTCCTACAAACCTCTGCACTTGGAGGCCCAACAACGTCTACAAGAAGAATGTTGTGTAGTAGACATCAAGCTCTTTTCTGGCGCCATTGCCAGGGAGGTTAGCGCTTGAAGGTATATCTTTAGATCTTGCAATCGAGTCTTTTAGTTTCTTGTTTTATCACTAGTTTAGTTTATAAAAGAAAATTTAAAAATGGAATTAAGTTTGCCTCATACGCTTTATCTTTTTAATATCTATCGCGAGAATAAAGATTCCGACAATTGTGCTCAAGTGCTAGAGGAAGAATGCATTAGAATGTTTGGCATTAAATCTTTGAATGATGAGCATGATTGCAATGTTGTTAGTATGAATTCCTTGAATATCTATGATGCTAATGATATGCAAAGCCACAATCTTGGAGAATCTATGTTTGATGAAGATGATATTTTTTGTCCCCCAAGTTTTGATGAGCAAATTTATTATGATGAAAGCATGCCTCCTATTTATGATGATTATATTGATGAAAGTGGTTTTAGAGAGGTCATGACTTTATTTAGTGACGAATCCACTATTTCGGAAGAGGTTCCAATTGATTATGAGAACAAAATTGCTATCTATGATGATTTTTGTGATGACATGTATGCTTTAAAGAATAATGATAACCATGAAACTTGTCATCATGATTTTAGCTTTCAATTGGATTATGCCTCACATGATAGTTATATTGTTGAGTTTGCTCCCACTACTATTCATGAGAAGAAGTTTGCTTATGTGGAGAGTAATAAAAATTCTATGCTTGTAGATCATGAAAAGAATTCTTTATGTGCTGGTTATATTGTTGAATTCATTCATGATGCTACTGAAAATTATTATGAGGGAGGAATATATGCTTGTAGGAATTGCAATAATATCAAGTTTCCTCTCTATGTGTTGAAAATCTTGAAGTTATGCTTGTTTTGCCTTCCTATGCTAGTTGATTATTGTTCCCACAAGTTGTTTGCTCAAAAAATCCCTATGCATAGGAAGTGGGTCAGACTTAAATGTGCTAGTCATATTCTTCATGATGCTCTCTTTGTGTTACAATTCTTATCTTTTATGTGAGCATCGTTGAAATCATCATGCCTAGCTAGGGGCGTTAAACGATAGCGCTTGTTGGGAGGCAACCCAATTTTATTTTTGTTCCTGTTTAGTAATAAATAATTCATCTAGCCTCTGTTTAGATGTGGTTTTATGTATTTAATTAGTGTTTGTGCCAAGTAGAATCGTTGGGAAGACTTGGGGAAAGTCTTGTTGATCTTGCTGTAAAAAACAGAAACTTTAGCGCTCACAAGAATTGCTGCCATTTTTTATTGGAGAGTGCTATTTAGTTAATTATTTTTGAAGATGATTAATAGATAAATTCCTGAAGTATAGAAATTTATTTGAGAATTTTATGAGTTCCATAAGTATACGTTTGATCCAGATTACTACAGACTGTTCTGTTTTTGACAGATTCTGTTTTTCGTGTGTTGTTTGCTTATTTTAATGAATCTATGGCCAGTAAAAGAGTTTATAAACCATAGAGAAGTTGGAATACAGTAGGTTTAACACCAATATAAATAAATAATGAGTCAATTACAGTACCTTTAAGTGGTGTTTTGTTTTCTTTCACTAACGGAGCTTACGAGTTTTCTGTTAAGTTTTGTGTTGTGAAGTTTTCAAGTTTTGGGTAAAGATTCGATGGACTATGGAATAATGTAGCGACCTAACCCGAATGGATCAAATCTCTGTGCTTAAGTGTCATCCCTGGATCGGTATGCTGACACACACAGTACTCGAAGGATTTATAACAGAGGTAAATCACATGTATAAAGTAACGTAAATACTATTACCTCAATCCAAAAAAATAGCGGAAGTAACAAAGTTGTGGATTCCCATCAACACCAACGGCAAAGTTGAGTGTAGAAATCGTAACCCTAACGTATCACTTACTCGTCGTAAGAAACCTGCAACATGAGACGTTGCAGCCCAAAACGGGTCAGTACATTGAATGTACTGGCAAATTCACACCATAGAGAATGATGAACAAAGGCTATCACTACATGCATATTTGGCTGGTGGAAAAGCTCTATGGTTATAGTTTTTGCGAAAAGCCAATTTTTCCCTACTACAAAGGAATATAATTTATTTAACTATCATGGTGGTTGTTGAACATTGAGAATGGTTGACAGCATTCTCAATCCCAATTAAGTAACATCATTAAATCCAACAAAATTAATTTAAAGTAACATGATGAGATTCACATGATAATCCAAGTACTAGATACTCAAATTGTCCATAACCGGGACACGGCTAATCATGATTAGTTTATACACTCTGCAGAGGTTTGTGCACTTTTCCCCACAAGACTCGATCTCCTCCGTTTGGTTTCTCGCACTACATGGTGTTTGAGAAGACGGATGACCGAGACATAGTCTTTCAGAAGCACTAGCACCTTACGATCGGGTAAACCATACCACCTACATCCCCTACATCTGCTAGTCTACCACTGTAAGAGTTCACACAACTTAGTCAACTATGCTAGAGCCCATAATAGCTTGTGGCTGCACACGGAAGTTTCTAGTATGAATAGTCTCATGATCCCTTTGAGCCTGGGTGGCGGTCCAAAAGAAAACAGGCAAGTCTTGGATTACCCAGGTGCCTAGACAGGCAATCCTAGAATAACCAGGTGCCTCAATCCACCCAGATGTGTATTTAAGTTGCCACCTTAAGTTGAACCATTAATTAACAATCTCACATCTGTCATGGATTTCACTCACCCAAACCACATCTACGAGCATAGCATAGCAATATAAGCAATTCGGATAAGTAACTCCCAAGGGTTTGATAATAAATAGGTAATAGGTACTACCTCAACTACTTCCCATCCCACAATTTAATTAGATCCTAATCATGCAATGTTTGAGGTTTGATCTAATGCAAATAAAACTGGGTAGTAAGAGGTATGATCAAAGTGTGAACTTGCCTGCAATGTTGATGAAGATGATTCACACTCAAAAATCTTGATAGCTCTACTCGTCACACTCCGGTCAATCTATCGTAATCAAGCAATAGTAACCACACATAAGCAATCACTCAAAAGACCAGAAAGATCGAAGAAGTCGATTCGGAAAACATCAAAACCAAGCAAATAGCTCTGCAACATAAAACAATTTCTAACAGTACCAAAATTATGTGAATTTGGCCTTATCAAAAAATTTAGGTCAAGAGCTTCGATTTGCAAAAAGAATCAACTCAAACAGAGTTACAGATAAAAAGATATGATCAAAAGAAGTTTGAATTCAAATCTGATCTAATTCAAATTTTAAAATTTTCAAAAACATGTTTGAGTTGGATTACTGGATAGAGGAGATCATAACGAAGAAGTGGGCATTGGTTTCGTTGGATTTGGGCAAACGAGTAAAAAGTTATGGCTATTTGAAAAATCAGGGCCAAGCTGCTTTATGGAAGAAAAAATAGCTACGGGCTAGGGTCTAATGTATAAATACGTAGACTAATTGATAATCTAATTATTTTATCATATTAGTCTAAAAATAATAAACTACGGAGGTAGAAGAAGAAGAAAAAAAAGATACCTTTATAAGGCAGAGAAAAGACGACTTTGGAGAGGAGATAATTTCCAGAAGTCGCGCCGGAGAGGAGAAATATATTTTTCTTAAATGAATCTAGTCAAACCAAAATATTGATTTAACCCGAATCGGATGATTTTTGGAGGCTCTATGGGTCTATATTTATTGGTGGAAAAGAGGCTTAGGGGTCAAAGGCTAGGTAATGTGGGACTAAGCATAGACGAAAATATACGAAACAGAGAAGAAAAGAGGCGATGGGCCTAAAGGCCTTCGGCCGGGCGCGCGGTGCAGTTTTTTTTTTGCCTTTGGCCGGCCGCGCGGTGCAGTTTTTTTTACAGAATGTGATAAACTGAAAAACGAAAATAAAATAAAACTTTATATAGGCATATTATATATCAAAATTTTCAGAAAAAGATTTTCTACGACATGAACATTTTTCTAGTATTAAATAAAATACATACAAATTCTAATAATTCAAAGAGTGCCACTGTTCTAATAAAATCCAATAAAAATCATTTTAGAAATACCAAAATGAAATCAAATTTATTTCTGTCCAATTTTTTGTTGTAGGGAATCATGTTACCCTAATTTCCATATATTTTATTTTTGGAGAAAAATAATTTGAATAAAACTCAAATAAATCCAAATTGGAAATTAATTCCAAAGGGACTTGAAATTGATCCTTTGAAACTCCCAACTCATATTTCATAATTTGAAGAAGTCATTTTATCTTCTCTCGTGAAAATCATTGAGTTGCATAAAGTTTCTGAATTGGAATATATTTCCCAATGGAATTCAAATATTTTTCAAACACCCTTTTCATTTTAAATGGAAGAAGTCATGTCATCTTCTCTCTAGGGTTTTGTGTTGAAAAGAATTTGAATTCATGGAGATCAGAAAGCAAATATGAAAGTTTGGGAAAGTCCTTTTATTCCCTCTCATTTAACTTTCAAAAGTTTCGAATTCACTCACTTTCAGACAATCAATCAAACAATCAATCAATCAATCTATCTATTTATTATAACATTCCAAAGTTTAGAATTTTGGGATGTTACAAACCTACCACCCTTAAAATGAATCTCGTCCTCGAGATTCGGAGAGGCTAGAAACAAATAGGTTAGGTTCGGGGTCTTCTCAAAATCCATCAATCATCACAGGGGTCTGGGGTGCTACCACCCTTAGAAGCATGGTTACAGCTCCATCGAAACTCATATACTTCATCCATATTGTTAACAGTGTCGGTCTTCTCAGATTCTCGAGATAATTCCTTCTCTGGCTCTTCCGGTAGTGGCATAACCTTTTCCTCAATTCTTCTGTCCTTTCCTCTTGGTAAGGTTATTCCGAGATTGGGTCTTCTTAGCTGACGGGTCGGGCGCCAAAACTAAACAACTATCGATATCTCATGGTGGTCAACAATTTATGGTTTCTCCTGCAGGAAATGGGTCTGGGTTGATCCTCACCGTATAACCTACGGTCGGCAAAAGCTGCCTTGTACAAGGAAAAAAATTGCTATACCATTCTAAGGTTTAAACAAGGTTTTCATCGTCGTCTCTCTACTATAGGTAAGTCACTCAGATTTACCATTCCATATAGCAAGGCAAACAATAAGAGTAAGTTGTTATGGTGATCAATCCATCCCACACCCAAATCATTACCTTGTATATGGTTTAGCGAATCTCGCATTCTAACACTCGGTCATCCTAAAAAGCATTGCAGAATTTCTCTTGTCGACGAACCAAGTTCGGATAAATCCATAGATTCTGCAAGCCAAACAACCATCTATTGTTCCTTCACAACTCTCAGGTTTTGCGTAACTCCTGTAAGATCGTCTGTCGTTAAAATCGTAACTTCTTCCAGGGTTTTTCCTTCAGCAAGAATGTGCTTGCTTCTTGGCAGGTCCTGGGCCTGTGGGTTATGGCCCACCTCATCACTTGTAGTCCTTGAACTTATCATCGGGCAACTTATCATTATTCCAACTTCCAACTTCCTAGTATTCTTAAATCCATCCAATTGTATTGTCTTCCTTCCTTCTATTGGCACCAAAACTAGGACATGATTACTCAGACTCATCATGGAATTTTCATTGATCCATATTTCCAACATCATACCCCCTTTATATCCAATAGTAATTTATCTATTCATCCTCGTGGGATATCCCTCATACCAAGATAAAACTTACACTTATGAAGTCCATATTCCACTTCGAGGAACATCATTATCCTTTCCAGGGTCAAGCGTCCTTACAGGGGAGTACTGGCCATCTCCGCATGGCACTTCTTCAACTGGGAAATGTGAAACACATCATGAACTCCTGACAGTCCTTCGGGTGACTCCAACTTGTTGGCCACTTCTCCCATACGCTCCAAAACTCGGTATGGTCCTACAAATCTCGGGGCTAACTGTCCCTTAACTCCAATCCGTTTAACTCCTTGCATAGGGGACATGCGAAGACATGCTCTGTCTCCAATTTCATAGACTACCTCCTTGAGTTTTTGAGTCTACATAACTCTTTTGCTTGGACTGAGCTACCTTCAGTCTATCTTGAATCCACTTAACATTCTCTTCTGACTCCTTGATCTCATTTCGTCCAAACAACTGACGGTCTCCAACTTAATCCCACATACTCTTAGGGTATCACACATATCGAGACAAAACTCATATTCATTTTGTCCGAAATCCACTCAGTGGAGTATCCTTATCTTTTCCAGTGGTCAAGGGTTCTTACAGGGTACTACCACCCTTAAAATGCACAAATCTTCCATAGACCATATTTCTCATATCCTCAAAATGGCCAAAATTCTTCTTCATAGAGTAACAACTCATAAAATCCATATCAGTACCAACGATGCTAACTTTATTCATTCTCCAATGATTACAATCTCTCGCTTTTCCATTACATGTCTCAACTCAACACCTCAATAGAAAATAAAATGTTCTCACTTCTACTACTCCATTTCTTTTGTTGCAAACTCAACTATCTAGCACAAGTTTCCTTCTCCTTGGGGCATTCTCTGGCAAAGTGCCCTGCTCCATTACAACTAAAACATATTACTTCTGACAAGCATCGAGGTTTCCTTTTTGGGCAATTGTTGAGGTAGTGCCCTGACTCCTTCCACCTATAACAGATGATATGACTCAGGTTCCTCCTGGGCTCCAATCGGTTTCTCTTCCTGGACTTTTCCATTCCAATCAGGGCTTCTATTTCCTGTGGGTCATATTCTACTTCCTATGTCGGGAATTCTATTAGATCCCCATTCAAACAATTTTGGGAGATGTGTCCTTCTTCTCCACATGAATAGCAAGACTTAGTGCAGGGTTTACTCGGGTCCTTTTTAGGTGTGTCTTCCACATCTTCCTTCATCACGGGTTCTTCTAAAATTTCCATGAGGGCTCCTTTCATTACTTCTTTCTTCTGCTGGATGGTTCGTTGTACCATGGGGTAAATGTGACACTGAGCAGGATAGTGGGTAGTCCCTTCACACAAGAAACAAGTAATCTTCCTAGTTGGGCATTCTTCAACTGGGTGACTTCCTTCACAGTTACGGCATTCATCCTTGTGTTCTTTATGGGTGTATCCTATTTCTCCACAAATCTTGCATGCACAAGGTTTCCTTATATCCTTTCCATAAGACTTCAACTTCTGGGACACAAGGTGAGATCTTTGCAGAGTCAACTTTAATTCTCTCCAAGTGGTTACTCCTTGCCATCCATTCATGGTTTGGTATATCCTCCACCAAGTAGCAGCACCTCTTTCAAAGCACTGAAGAGCATGCTGGGTCGTATCCTTTTCGACTATAGGGTTATTCTTCATGTGATCCTCCATGTTCTGAATCCATCGGTCCGTCTCCAATTTACTTATCGGTCCAGAAAATATGAGCTCATCTTCATTCATCCTCTATTGGGTCCATGGGTTTGGGGTAAGATAAGAGAGATAGAGAGGGATACACACAATACAAACAAAAGTTTTGAAAAGACAGATTTTATTTGTGGCCATCGGGAAAAACATCAAGCAAATGACAGCTCAGAAACGTCGCATCTAACGTAGGTATATAACAGGGGTTTGGTCTTCTAAAGGTCAATAAATCTTCAATGTCTCCAAACTCTTCAAGCCTTGTTCATGCCTCCAATGGCTTCTTCCAATCATGCTTGTCCTTTTTCCAGTTCTTTTGTCAGAGCATCTCTATTGACGTGAAGTCTCTCGTGACCTCCTTGAATATTCTAGAATTGCATTCCAAACTTCTAGGTTTCAACATCCTTGGCATGAGCCATGGTCATACTGTCCTTCAGTTCCTGATAAATCTCCGGTATCTCGAGGTTGTAGCTCCTCTAGCTTGGCTACTTTCAGCTTTTGGTTCCTGAGTTCTTCACGAAATGCTTCCTTGTCTAATACGGCTTCATGGAGCTCCTCCTTAAACTTCTTGATGTACTACTCCCGATCCTGGCGATACACCGGCTAAGGTTAAAACTTCATCTTACTATTAGGTGCTCCATCAGCCTTCTTCCATCAAATCCATTCTGAAGAAATGCATCCTTAACTCAGCATGGTGACAATAGCATCAGCGGGCGATGACATCACGGATAACCGTGTTCCTGCTCTTGTCATTCCCATGAGCTATCTCTCCACAGTTGATATCTCCTGCCTTAGGGTTTCTTGACAAAACTTTGAGTCCTATGCTCCATGTTCCAGTCTTTCTCCAACACACCTTGATCTCGGGTATTGACAGTTTCCATAGTATGCCAAGTTCCATAAGGGTAGCCTTCCTAGGTCATACAAATTTGGGAATTCTTCAGAGCCTTCAAATTCTACTTGTCTTCGGTCTTCAACCGTTGTAGTTTCCATTATTCAGAGGCATGGAAAATACTCTTCATTCCGAAGTGGTCTTAGCTGTCCGATATCTTGTACTTCTTGGAGTGGTCTCATCAGTCGAATCTTCGAGTGGTCAAAAGGGGAAAGGGGTATGGTCTCACTAAAGGGAATTTTTGAACAAGCTCAGAAGAGAAGATAGGTAAAAGATCTTTTGAAAGGGAAAGTTGTAGAGAAAAATCTTTGCTATGGACTTGCCGGTTTCAAGGGTCACGTTCCTACAGTCAACATGTGCTCTGATACCATCTTGTAGCGACCTGACCCGAATGGATCAAGTCTCTGTGCTTAAGTGTCATCCCTGGATCGGTATGCTGACACACACAGTACTCGAAGGATTTATAACAAAGGTAAATCACATGTATAAAGTAACGTAAATACTATTACCTCAATCCAAAAAAATAGCGGAAGTAACAAAGTTGTGGATTCCCATCAACACCAACAGCAAAGTTGAGTGTAGAAATCGTAACCCTAACGTATCACTTACTCGTCGTAAGAAACCTGCAACATGAGACGTTGCAGCCCGAAACGGGTTAGTACATTGAATGTACTGGCAAATTCACACCATAGAGAATGATGAACAAAGGCTATCACTACATGCATATTTGGCTGGTGGAAAAGCTCTATGGTTATAGTTTTTGCGAAAAGCCAATTTTTTCCTACTACAAAGGAATATAATTTATTTAACTATCATGGTGGTTGTTGAACATTGAGAATGGTTGACAGCATTCTCAATCCAAATTAAGTAACATCATTAAACCCAACAAAATTAATTTAAAGTAACATGATGAGATTCACATGATAATCCAAGTACTAGATACTCAAATTGTCCATAACCGGGGACACGGCTAATCATGATTAGTTTATACACTCTGTAGAGGTTTGTGCACTTTTCCCCACAAGACTCGATCGCCTCTGTTTGGTTTCTCACACTACATGGTGTTTGAGAAGACGGATGACCGAGACATAGTCTTTCAGAAGGACTAGCACCTTACGATCGGGTAGACCGTACCACCTACATCCCGTACATCTGCTAGTCTACCACTGTAAGAGTTCGCACAACTTAGTCAACTATGCTAGAGCCCATAATAGCTTGTGGCTGCACATGGAAGTTTCTAGTATGAGTAGTCTCATGATCCCTTTGAGCCTGGGTGGCGGTCCAAAAGAAAACAGGCAAGTCCTGGATTACCCAGGTGCCTAGGCAGGCAATCCTAGAATAACCAGGTGCCTCAATCCACCCAAATGTGTATTTAAGTTGCCACCTTAAGTTGAACCATTAATTAACAATCTCACATCTGTCATGGATTTCACTCACCCCAACCACGTCTACGAGCATAGCATAGCAATATAAGCAATTCGGATAAGTAACTCCCAAGGGTTTGATAATAAACAAGTAATAGGTGCTACCTCAACTACTTCCCATCTCACAATTTAATTAGATCCTAATCATGCAATGTTTGAGGTTTGATCTAATGCAAATAAAACTGGGTAGTAAGAGGTATGATCAAAGTGTGACCTTGCCTGCAATGTTGATGAAGATGATTCGCACTCAAAAATCTTGATAGCTCTACTCGTCACACTCCGGTCAATCTATCGTAATCAAGCAATAGTAACCACACATAAGCAATCACTCAAAAGACCAGAAAGATCGAAGAAGTCGATTCGGAAAACATCAAAACCAAGCAAATAGCTCTTGCAACATAAAACAATTTCTAACAGTACCAAAATTATGTGAATTTGGCCTTATCAGAAAATTTAGGTCAAGAGCTTTGATTTGCAAAAAGAATCAACTCAAACAGAGTTACAGATAAAAAGATATGATCAAAAGAAGTTTGAATTCAAATCTGATCTAATTCAAATTTTAAAATTTTCAAAAACATATTTGAGTTGGATTACTGGATAGAGGAGATCATAACGAAGAAGTGAGCGTTGGTTTCATTGGATTTGGGCAAACGAATAAAAAGTTATGGCTATTTGAAAAATCAGGGCCAAGCTGTTTTACGGAAGAAAAAATAGCTACGGGCTAGGGTCTAATGTATAAATACGTAGACTAATTGATAATCTAATTATTTTATCATATTAGTCTAAAAATAATAAACTACGGAGGTATAAGAAAAAAAAGAAAGATACCTTTATAAGGCAGAGAAAAGACGACTTTGGAGAGAAGAGATAATTTCCAGAAGTCGCGCCGGAGAGGAGAAATATATTTTTCTTAAATGAATCTAGTCAAACCAAAATATTGATTTAACCCGAATCGGATGATTTTTGGAGGCTCTATGGGTCTATATTTATTGGGGGAAAAGAGGCTTAGGGGTCAAAGGCTAGGCAACGTGGGATTAAACGTAGACGAAAATATATGAAACAGAGAAGAAAAGAGGCGATGGGCCTAAAGGCCTTCGGCCAGCCGCGCGGTGCAGTTTTTTTTACAGAATGTGATAAACTGAAAAACGAAAATAAAATAAAACTTTATATAGGCATATTATATATCAAAATTTTCAGAAAAAGATTTTCTACGACATGAACATTTTTCTGGCATTAAATAAAATATATACAAATTCTAATAATTCAAAGAGTGCCACTGGTCTAATAAAATCCAATAAAAATCATTTTAGAAATACTAAAATGAAATCAAATTTATTTCTCTCCAATTTTCTGTTGTAGGGAATCATGTTACCCTAATTTCTATATATTTTATTTTTGGAGAAAAATAATTTGAATAAAACTCAAATAAATCCAAATTGGAAATTAATTCCAAAGGGACTTGAAATTGATCCTTTGAAACTCCCAACTCATATTTCATAATTTGAAGAAGTCATTTTATCTTCTCTCGTGAAAATCATTGAGTTGCATAAAGTTTCTAAATTGGAATATTTCCCAGTGGAATTCAAATATTTTTCAAACACCCTTTTCATTTTAAATGGAAGAAGTCATGTCATCTTCTCTCTAGGGTTTTGTGTTGAAAAGAATTTGAATTCATGGAGATCAGAAAGCAAATATGGATGTTTGGGAAAGTCCTTTTATTCCCTCTCATTTAACTTTCAAAAGTTTCGAATTCACTCACTTTTAGACAATCAATCAAACAATCAATCAATCTATCTATTTATTATAACATTCCAAAATTTAGAATTTTGGGATGTTACAAATAAGGAGTGGAAAGAGACTAAGCTTGGGGATGCCCAAGGCACCCCAAGGTAATATTCAAGGACAACCAAGAGCCTAAGCTTGGGGATGCCCCGGAAGGCATCCCCTCTTTCGTCTTCATTCATCGGTAACTTTACTTGGTGCTATATTTTTATTCGCCACATGATATGTATTTTGCTTGGAGCGTCATTTTATTTTATTTAGTTTTGCTTGCTGTTTGAATAAAATACCAAGATCTGAAATCCTTAAATGTTAGAGAGTCTTCACATAGTTGCATAATTATTCGACTACTCATTGAGCTTCACTTATATCTTTCGGAGTAGTTTGTTGTTGCTCTAGTGCTTCACTTATACCTTTTTAGAGCACGGTGGTGGTTTTATTTTATAGAAATAGATGAACTCTCATGCTTCACTTATATTATTTTGAGAGTCCTAAACAACATGGTAATTTGCTTTGGTTATGAAACTAGTCCTAATATGATGGGCATCCAAGAGGGATATAATAAAAACTTTCGTATAAAGTGCATTGAATACTATGAGAAGTTTGATACTTGATGATTGTTTTGAGATACGAGGATGGTAATATTAGAGTCATGCTAGTTGAGTAGTTGTGAATTTGAGGAATACTTGTGTTGAAGTTTGTGATTCCCGTAGCATGCACGTATGATGAACCGTTATGTGATGAAGTCGGAGCATGATTTATTTATTGATTGTCTTCCTTATGAGTGGCGGTCAGGGACGCGCGATGGTCTTTTCATACCAATCTATCCCCCTAGGAGCATGCACGTAGTACTTTGTTTCGATAACTAATAGATTTTTGCAATAAGTATGTGAGTTCTTTATGACTAATCTTGAGTCCATGGATTATACGCACCCTCACCCTTCCACCATTGCTAGCCTCTCTAGTACCGCACAACTTTCGCCGGTACCATAAACCCACCATATACCTTCCTCAAAACAGCCACCATACCTACCTATCATGGCATTTCCATAGCCATTCCGAGATATATTGCCATGCAACTTTCCACCGTTCTGTTTATTATGACACGCTCCATCATTGTCATATTGCTATGCATGATCATGTAGTTGACATTGTATTTGTGGCAAAGCCACCGTTCGTAATTCTTTCATACATGTCACTCATGAGTCATTGCACATCCCGGTAAACCACCTAAGGCATTCATATAGAGTCATATCTTGTTCTAAGTATCTAGTTGTAATTCTTGAGTTGTAAGTAAATAAAAGTCTGATGATCATCATTATTAGAGCATTGTCCCAGTGAGGAAAGGATGATGGAGACTATGATTCCCCCACAAGTCGGGATGAGACTCCGGACGAAAATAAAAAAACGAAAGAGGCCAAAGAAGCCCAAATAAAAAAAGAGAAAAGAGGCCATAAAAAAGAGAAAAAGGCCCAAATAAAAAAATAAAAAATAAATGAGAGAAAAAGAGAGAAGGGGCAATGCTACTATCCTTTTACCACACTTGTGCTTCAAAGTAGCACCATGATCTTCATGATAGAGAGTTTCCTATGTTGTCACTTTCATATACTGGTGGGAATCTTTCATTATAGAACCATGGCTTGTATTTTCCAATGATGGGCTTCCTCAAAATGCCCTAGGTCTTTGTGAGCAAGAGAGTTGGATGCACACCCACTAGTTTCTTTTGTTGAGCTTTCATACATTTATAGCTCTAGTGCATCCGTTGCATGGCAATCCCTACTCACTCACATTGATATCTATTGATGGGCATCTCCATAGCCCGTTGATATGCCTAGTTGATGTGAGACTATCTTCTCCCTTTTTGTCTTCTCCACAACCACCATTCTATTCCACCTATAGTGCTATATCCATGGCTCACGCTCATATATTGCATGAATATTGAAAAAGTTTGAGAACATCAAAAGTATGAAAAAATTGCTTGGCTTGTCATCGGGGTTGTGCATGATTTAAATATTTTGTGTGGTGAAGATGGAGCATAGCCAGACTATATGATTTTGTAGGGATAGCTTTCTTTGGCCATTTTATTTCGAGAAGACATGATTGCTTTGTTAGTATGCTTGAAATATTATTATTTTTATGTCAATATTGAACTTTTGTCTTGAATCTTATGGATCTGAATATCATTGCCTCAATAAAGAGAACTACATGGATAAATATGTTAGGTAGCATTCCACGTCAAAAATTCTGTTTTTATCATTTACCTACTTGAGGACGAGCATGAATTAAGCTTGGGGATGCTGATACGTCTCCAACGTATCTATAATTTTTTTATTGTTCCATGCTATTATATTATCAACCTTGGATGTTTTATATGCTATTTATATGATTTTTGGGACTAACCTATTAACTTAGAGCCCAGAGCCAGTTTCTGTTTTTTCCTTGTTTTAGAGTATCACAGAAAAGGAAAATCAAACGGAGTCCAATTGACCTGAAACTTCATGGAACTTATTTTTGGAAGGAAAGCAACTCGGGAGACTTGGAGTCCACGTAAGGGAAGCAACGAGGAAGCCACAAGGCAGGGGGCACGCCCACCCCCCTGGGCACACCCTCCACCCTCGTGGGCCCCTCGTGGCTCCCCTGACGTACTTCTTCCGCCTATATATCTCCATATACCCTAAAACGATCGGGGAGCACAATAGATCGGGAGTTCTGCCGCCAGAAGCCTCTGTAGCCACCGAAAACCAATCTAGACCTGTTTCGGCACCCTGCCGGAGGGGGAATCCCTCTTCGGTGGCCATCTTCATCATCCTGGTGCTCTCCATGACGAGGAGGGAGTAGTTCTGCCTCGGGGCTGAGGGTATGTACCACTAGCTATGTGTTTGATCTCTCTCTCTCGTGTTCTTGATTTGGCATGATCTTGATGTATCGTGAGCTTTGCTATTATAGTTGGATCTTATGTTTCTCCTCCCCCTCTACTCTCTTGTAATGGATTGAGTTTTCCCCTTGAAGTAATATTATCGGATTGAGTCTTTAAAGATTTGAGAACACTTGATGTATGTCTTGCCGTGCGTATGTGTGGTGACAATGGGATATCACGTGATCCACTTGATGTATGTTTTGGTGATCAACTTGCGGGTTCCGCCCATGAACCTATGCATAGGGGTTGGCACATGTTTTCGTTGTGATTCTCCGGTAGAAACTTTGGGGCACTCTTTGAGGTTCTATGTGTTGGTTGAATAGATGAATCTGAGATTGTGTGATGCATATCGTATAATCATACCCACGGATACTTGAGGTGACATTGGAGTATCTAGGTGACATTAGTGTTTTGGTTGATTTGTGTCTTAAGGTGTTATTCTAGTACGAACCCTAGGTCTGTTTGTGACACTTATAGGAATAGCCCAACGGATTGATTGGAAAGAATAACTTTGAGGTGGTTTCGTACCCTACCATAATCTCTTCGTTTGTTCTCCGCTATTGGTGACTTTGGAGTGACTCTTTGTTGCATGTTGAGGGATAGTTATGTGATCCAATTATGTTATCATTGTTGAGAGAACTTGCACTAGTGAAAGTATGAGCCCTAGGTCTTGTTTCCTAGCATTGCAATATCGTTTGCGCTCACTTTTATCATTAGTTACCTTGCTGTTTTTATATTTTCAGATTACAAAAACTTATATCTACTATCCATATACCACTTGTATCACCATCTCTTCACCGAACTATTGCACGTATACAATTTACCATTGTATTGGGTGTGTTGGGGACACAAGATACTCTTTGTTATTTGGTTGTAGGGTTGCTTGAGAGAGACCATCTTCATCCTACGCCTCCTACAGATTGATAAACCTTAGGTCATCCACTTGAGGGAAATTGGCTACGGTCCTACAAACCTCTGCACTTGGAGGCCCAACAACGTCTACAAGAAGAAGGTTGTGTAGTAGACATCAGACATCATAGATCGCACCATATCTAATAAAGTGTGGTTACGACGTTCGGACACACCATTACGTTGTGGTGTTCTAGGTGGCGTGAGTTGCGAGACTACTCCGCATTGTTTCAAATGAAGACCAAACTCATAACTCAAATATTCACCTCCATGATCAGATCGTAGAAACTTAATTTTCTTGTTACGATGATTTTCCACTTCACTCTGAAATTCTTTGAACTTTTCAAATGTTTCAGACTTAGTTTCATCAAGTAGACATACCCATATCTCCTCAAATCATCTGTGAAGGTCAGAAAATAACGATACCGGCCACGAGCATCAACACTCATCGGACCATATATATCAGTATGTATTATTTTCAATAAGTATGTTGCTCATTCCATTGTTCCGGAGAATGGAGTCTTAGTCATCTTGCCCATGAGGCATGGTTCGCAGGCATCAAGTGATTCATAATCAAGTGATTCCAAAATCCCATCAGCATGGAGTTTCTTCATGCGCTTTACACCAATATGACCTAAACGGCAGTGCCACAAATAAGTTACACTATCATTATTAAACTTATATCTTTTGGTTTCAATATTATGAATATGTGTATCACTACTATCAAGATTTAGTAAAAATAGACCACTCATCTAGGGTGCATGACCATAAAAGACATTACTCATATAAATAGAACAACCATTATTTTCTGATTTAAAAGAATAACTGTCTCGCATCAAACAAGATTCATATATAATGTTCATGCTTAACACTGGCACCAAATAACAATTATTCAGGTCTAAAACTAATCCCGAAGGTAGATGTAGAGGTAGCGTGCCGACGGTGATCACATCGACTTTGGAACCATTTCCCACGCGCATCGTCACCTCGTCCTTAGCCAATCTTCGCTTAATGCGTAGCCCCTGTTTCGAGTTGCAAATATTGGCAACAGAACCAGTATCAAATACCCAGGTGCTACTGCGAGCATTAGTAAGGTACACATCAATAACATGTATATCAAATATACCTTTCACTTTGCCATCCTTCTTATCCGCCAAATACTTAGGGCAGTTCCGCTTCCAGTGACCAGTCCCTTTGTAGTAGAAGCACTCAGTCTCAGACTTAGGTCTAGACTTGGGCTTCTTCACTTGAGCAGCAACGTGCTTGTTGTTCTTCTTGAAGTTCCCCTTCTTCCCTTTGCCCTTCTTCTTTAAACTGGTGGTCTTTTTTACCATCAACATTTGATGCTCCTTCTTGATTTCTACCTCGGCAGCCTTTAGTATCACGAAGAGCTCGGGAATTGTCTTATCGATCCCTTGCATATTATAGTTCATCACGAAGCTTTTGTAGCTTCGTGGCAGTGATTGAAGAACTCTGTCAATGACACTATCATCACGAAGATTAACTCGCATTTGTGTCAAGTGGTTGTGGTACCCAGACATTCTGAGTATATATTCACTGACAGAACTATTCTCTTCCATCTTGCAGCTATAGAACTTATTGGAGACTTCATATCTCTCAATCCGGGCATTTTCTTGAAATATTAACTTCAACTCCTGGAACATCTCATATGCTCCATGACGTCCAAAACGTCGTTGAAGTCCCGGTTCTAAGCCATAAAGCATGGCACACTGAACTATCGAGTAGTCATCAACACGCATCTGCCAGGCATTCACAATGTCTGCAGTTGCTGGCGCGGGTGGTACACCTAGCGGTGCTTCTAGGACATAATTCTTCTGTGCAGCAATGAGGATAATCCTCAAGTTACGGACCTAGTCCATATAGTTGCTACTATCATATTTCAACTTAGCTTTCTCTAGGAACGCATTAAAATTCAATGGAACAACAGCATGGGCTATTTATCTACAACAACATAGACATGCAAAATACTATCAGGTACTAAGTTCATGATAAATTAAAGTTCAATTAATCATACTACTTAAGAACTCCCACTTAGATTGACATCCCTCTAATCATCTAAGTGATCACGTGATCCATATCAACTAAACCATGTCCGATCATCACGTGAGATGGAGTAGTTTTCAATGGTGAACATCACTATGTTGATCATATATACTATATGATTCACGCTCGACCTTTCGGTCTCAGTGTTCCGAGGCCATATCTGCATATGCTAGGCTCGTCATGTTTAACCCAAGTATTCTGCTTGTGCAAAAGTAGCTTGCACCCGTTGTATGTGAACGTAGAGCTTATCACACCCGATCATCACGTGGTGTCTTGGCACGACGAACTGTAGAAATGGTGCATACTCAGGGAGAACACTTATACCTTGAGATTTAATGAGAGATCATCTTATAATGCTATCGCTGTACTAAGCAAAATAAGATGCATAAAGGATAAACATCACATGCAATCAATATAAGTGATATGATATGGCCATCATCATCTTGTGCCTTTGATCTCCATCACTGTCATGACCACCATCGTCATCGGCTTGACACCTTGATCTCCATCGTAGCATCGTTGTCGTCTCGCCAACTATTGCTTCTAAGACTATCGCTACCGCTTAGTGATAAAGTAAAGCAAGTACATGGCGATTGCATTTCATACAATAAAGCGACAACCATATGGCTCCTGCCAGTTGCCGATAACTGTGTTACAAAACATGATCATCTCATACAACAATTTATATAATCACGTCTTGACCATATCACATCACAACATGCCCTGCAAAAACAAGTTAGAAGTCCTCTACTTTGTTGTTGCAAGTTTTACGTGGCTGCTGCGGGCTTAGCAAGAACTGTTCTTACCTACGCATCAAAAACCACAATGCGGTATAGTGATTGCTTTTTGATCTTCAGAAAGAACCTTGTTCATTGAATCTGATTCAACTAAAGTTGGAGAAACCACAACGCGGTCATGTAATGTCGGTCCAGGCCGCTACATCCAACAATACCGCCGAATCAAGAAAACACTAGTGACGGCAAGCAATATGTATATACCCACGCCCACAACTCCTTTGTGTTGTACTCGTGCATATAACATATACGCATAGACCTGGCTCGGATGCCACTGTTGGGGAACGCAATATCTCAAAAAAATTCCTACGATCACACAAGATCTATCTAGGATGCATAGCAACGAGAGGGGAGAGTGTGTCTACGTACCCTCGTAGACCGAAAGCGGAAGCGTTGGGTAACGCGGTTGATGTAGTCAAATGTCTTCGTGATCCAACCGATCAAGTACCGAACACACGGCACCTCCATGATCTGCACATGTTCAGCTCGGTTATGTCCCTCGAACTCTAGATCCAGCTGAGGCCGAGGGAGAGTTTCGTCAGCACGACTGCGTGTTGACGGTGATGATGAAGTTACTGACGCAGGGCTTCGCCTAAGCACTACGACAATATGACCGAGGTGGAAATCTGTGGAAGGGGGCACCACACACGGCTAAGAGATCAACTTGTGTGTATATGGGGTGCCCCCTCCCCCGTATATAAAGGAGAGGGGAGGAGGGGCCGGCCGGCCTCATGGTGCACCCCCAAGGGGGGATTCCTACTCCTACTAGGAGTAGGTTTCCCCCCTTTCCAAGTCCAACTAGGAGGGGGGAGGGGAACAAGGGAAGAAGGAAAGGGGGGTCGGCCCCCTCCCCAATTCGGATGGGCTTTGGGGGCACGCGCCCCTCCTCTTGGCCGCCTCCTCTCTCTTCCACTAAAGCCCATGTAGGCCCATTAAGCCCCCGGGGGGTTCCGGTAACCCCCCCCCCCCGGTACTCCGGTATATGCTCGAACTCATCTGAAACCATTCTGGTGTCCAAACATAACCTTCCAATATATCAACCTTCATGTCTCGACCATTTCAAGACTCCTCGTCATGTCCGTGATCACATTTGGGACTCCGAACTACCTTCGGTACATCAAAACACATAAACTCATAATACCGATCGTCATCGAACGTTAAGCGTGCGTACCCTATGGGTTCAAGAACTATGTAGACATGACCGAGACACGTCTCCGGTCAATAACCAATAGCGGAACCTGGATGCTCATATTGGCTCCCACATATTCTACGAAGATCTTTATCGGTCAGACCGCATAACAACATACGTTGTTCCCTTTGTCATCCATATGTTACTTGCCCGAGATTCGATCGTCGGTATCATCATACCTAGTTCAATCTCGTTACCGGCAAGTCTCTTTACTCGTTCCGTAATGCAACATCCTGTAACTAACTATTAGTCACATTGCTTTCAAGGCTTGTAGTGATGTGCATTCGAGAGGGCCTAGAGATACCTCTCTGACAATCAGAGTGACAAATCCTAATCTCGATCTATGCCAACTCAACCAACACCATCGGAGACACCTGTAGAGCATCTTTATAATCACCCAGTTATGTTGTAACGTTTGATAACACACTAAGTGTTCCTCCGGTATTCGGGAGTTGCATAATCTCATAGTCATAGGAACATGTATAAGTTATGGAGAAAGCAATAGCAATAAACTAAACGATCATACTACTAAGCTAACAGATGGGTCAAGTCAATCACATCATTCTCTAATGATGTGATGTCGTTCATCAAATGACAACTCATGTCTATGGCTAGGAAACTTAACCATCTTTGATTAACGAGCTAGTCTAGTAGAGGCATACTAGTGACACTCTGTTTGTCTATGTATTCACACATGTACTAAGTTTCCGGTTAATACAATTCTAGCATGAATAATAAACATTTATCATGATAAAAGGAAATATAAATAACAACTTTATTATTGCCTCTAGGGCATATTTCCTTCAGATGAAACATCCAACAATGTTTACAAATTTTCTTAAGATTTTTAACACTTATTCTTCGTGTTTCAGCTACCAAGCGCCCCTTGCACTCCTCCGTTGCACACCGTTGAGCTCGACCACCACAAGATCCATGGCCGAAAATTGCCGCCCGAGGAGGCCAACTGATAACGCACAACTATATGGGATCAATTGTAGCATCTTTCAATAAGTAAGAGTGTCGAACCTAACGAGGATCCAAAGGTAGAACAAATATTCCCTCAATCACATCACGCTTGACGCTTGCTTTACCTAGAACAAGTATAAAACTAGAATTACTTTGTAGGTGTAACTGGATAGGTTTGCAAGAATATAAAGAGCATGTAAATAAAAACTAGGGGATGTTTTAGGTAAAGAAGCAATAAAGTTAGTATAGCGAGTATGGAAAAGTGGTGGTAGCAGTTACGAAATTGTCCCTAAGCAGTTGATTACTTTACTAGACCGATAGCAAGTTTTATGTGGGAGAGGCCACTGCTAGCATGTCATCCCTGACTTGGAATTCTATGCACTTATGATTGGAACTATTAGCAAGCATTCACAACTACAAATATTTATTAAGGTAAAACCCAACCATAGCATTAAGATATATTGTCCCCCCTTCAATCCCGTATGCATCAATTTCTATGCTAGGTTGAAGCTTCTGTCACTCTTGCCCTCCAATACATAGTCCTATCAACATACAACTAACCCTATGGTGTGATCCACGCGCGCGCTCATATGATGGGCACCAAAGGACAACAACATAACCACAAGCAAATTAAACCAATCATAGCAATTCACCAATTATCAATAGGACAACGAAAATCTACTCAGACATCATAGGATGGCAACACATCATTGGATAATAATATGAAGCATAAAGCACCATGTTCAAGTAGAGGGTACAGCGGGTTGTGGGAGAGTGGACCACTGTAGATAGATGGGGGAAGGTGATGAATATGTTGGTGAACATGACAGAGGTGTTGATGTAGATCGCTGTCGCATGATGATGGCCCCGGCGGCGTTCCAGCGCCACCGGGAGAGAGGGGGAGAGAGTCCCCCTTCTTCTTCTTCTTCTTCCTTGACCTTCTCCCTAGATGGGAGAAGGGTTTCCCCTCTGGTCCATGGCCTCCATGGCGGCGGAGGGGTGATAACCCACAAGTATAGGGGGTCACAACAGTTTTTGATAAGTAAGAGTGTCGAACCCAACGAGGAGCTAAAGGCAAAACAAATATTCCCTCAAGTTCTATCGACCACCGATACAACTCTACGCATGATTGACGTTCACTTTACCTAGAACAAGTATGAAACTAGAAGTACTTTGTAGGTGTTTTTCGATAGGTTTGCAAGATAATAAAGAGCAAGTAATAAAAAGTAGGGGCTGTTTAGATAAAGACACAACTAAGTTAGTTTTAGTAAAGAGCTTGTTGTTACGAGAAAGTTATTTGTCCCTAGGCAACCGATAACTAGACCGGTAATCATTATTGCAAATTTATTTAAAGGAGAGGCATAAGCTAACATACTTTCTCTACTTGGATCATATGCACTTATGATTGGAATTCTAGCAAGCATCCGCAACTACTAAAGATCATTAAGGTAAAACCCAAACATAGCATTAAAGCATCAAGTCTTCTTTATCCCATACGCAACAACCCCCTTACTCGGGTTTGTGTTTCACTCACTCACGCAACCCACTATAAGCGAATCATGAACATATTGCAACACCCTACAGCGGGGATCCCTCACACTTGCGCGACAAGGAGAGCACCATAGGACAGCACCAATAACAAAACATGCAACTCAAACCAATATTGATCATCAAATAGCCCATAGGACAAAACGGATCTACTCAAACATCATACGATAGCCATACATCATTGGGAAATAATATATAGCGTTGAGCACCATGTTTAAGTAGAGATTACAGCGGGTAAGAGAGAGGTTACACCGCTGCATAGAGGGGGGAAGAGTTGGTGGTGATGGCGATGAAGTTGTTGGTGAAGATTGCGGTGATGATGATGGCCCCCGGTGGCACTCCGGTGCCACCGGAAGCGAGGGAGAGAGAGCCTCCTCCTTCTTCTTCTTCCTTGACCTCCTCCCTAGGTGGGAGAAGGGTTTCCCCTCTGGTCCTTGGTCTCCATGGGGTGGGAGGGGCGAGAGCCCCTCCGAGATTGGATCTGTCTCTCTGTCTCTCTCTGTTTCTGCGCTCTCAGATTCTACCCTTTCACCGTTTCTTAAATTCCCGGAGATCCATAACTCCGATTGGGCTGAAATTTTAACACGATATCTATCCGGATATTAGCTTTCTTGCGGCGAAAGAAGGGCATCAACTGCCTTACGAGGTGGCCACGAGGGTCAGGGGCGCGCCTGCCCCCCTGGGGCGCGCCCCCTGCCTCATGGGCCCCTCGAGCATCATCTCGTGTGGATTTTTCTTCCCAAAAATCATATATATTCCAAAAAAAATCTCTATCAGTTTTTATTCTGTTTGGACTCCATTTGATATGGATATTCTGCGAAACATGCAACAAACAGGAACTGGCACTGTATCAATATGTTAGTCCCAAAAATAGTATAAAAAGTTGCCAAAAGTATATGAAAGTTGTAGGATATTGGCATGGAACAATCAAAAATTATAGATACGATAGATACGTATCAGCATCCCCAAGCTTAATTCCTGCTCGTCCTCAAGTAGGTAAATGATAAAAAGATAATTTTTGATGTGGAATGCTACCTAGCATAATCTTAATCATGTATCTAATCATGGCATGAATATTAAGACACAAGTGATTCAAAGCAATAGTCTATCATTTGACATAAAAACAATAATACTTCAAGCCCACTAATAAAGCAAACATGTCTTTTCAAAATAACAATGCCAAAGAAAGTTATTCCTACAAAATCATATAGTCTGGCTATGCTCCATCTTCACCACACAAATTCACATCATGCACAACCCCGATGACAAGCCAAGCAATTGTTTCATACTTTTGACGTTCTCAAACCTTTTGAACTTTCACGCAATACATGAGCGTGAGCCATGGACATAGCACTATAGGTGGAATAGAATGGTGGTTGTGGAGAAGACAAAAGGGAGAAGATAGTCTCACATCAACTAGGCGTATCAACGGGCTATGGAGATGCCCATCAATAGATATCAATGTGAGTGAGTAGGGATTGCCATACAATGGATGCACTAGAGCTATAAGTGTATGAAAGCTCAAACTGAAACTAAGTGGGTGTGCATCCAACTTGCTTGCTCATGAGACCTCGGGCATTTGAGGAAGCCCATCATCGGAATATACAAGCCAAGTTCTATAATGAAAATTCCCACTAGTATATGAAAGTGATAACTCAAGAGACTCTCTATATGAAGAACATGGTGCTACTTTGAAGCACAAGTGTGGTAAAAGGATAGTAACATTTCCCCTTCTCTCTTTTTCTCTCATTTTTTTGGGCCTTCTCTCTTTTTTTGGCCTTTCCCTTTTTTCTCTTTTTTTTATTTTTTCGTCCGGAGTCTCATCTCGACTTGTGGGGGAATCATAGTCTCCATCATCCTTTCCTCACTGGGGCAATGCTCTAATAATGATGATCATCACACTTTTATTTACTTACAACTCGATATTACAACTCGATACTAGAACAAAGATATGACTCTATATGAATGCCTCCGGCGGTGTACCGGGATGTGCAATGATCTAGCGTAGCAATGACATCAAAAAACGGACAAGCCATGAAAACATCATGCTAGCTATCTTACGATCATGCAAAGCAATATGACAATGAATGCTCAAGTCATGTATATGATGATGATGAAAGTTGCATGCCAATATATCTCGGAATGGCTATGGAAATGCCATGATAGGTAGGTATGGTGGCTGTTTTGAGGAAGGTATATGGTGGGTTTAAGGTACCGGCGAAAGTTGCGCGATACTAGAGAGGCTAGCAATGGTGGAAGGGTGAGAGTGCGTATAATCCATGGACTCAACATTGGTCATAAAGAACTCACATACTTATTGCAAAAGTCTATTAGCTATCGAAATGAAGTACTACGCGCATGCTCCTAGGGGGATAGATTGGTAGGAAAAGACCATCGCTCGTCCCCGACCACCACCCATAAGGAAGACAATCAATAAATACCTCATGCTCCGACTTCGTTACATAACGGTTCACCATACGTGCATGCTACGGGAATCACAAACCTCAACACAAGTATTTCTACTAATCCACAACTACCCACTAGCATGACTCTAATATCACCATCTTTATATCGTAAAACTATTGCAAGGAATCAAACATATCATATTCAGTGATCTACAAGTTTTATGTAGGATTTTATGACTAACCATGTGAATGGCCAATTCCTGTCATCTCTCTAAATAGATATAAGTGAAGCAAGAGAGTTTAATTATTTCTACAAAAGATATGACCGTGCTCTAAAAAATATAAGTGAAGCAAAAGATCATTCTACAAATGGCGGTTTTCTATGTAAAGAGAAACATGCAATCCAAACTTGGAATGATATAAGTGAAGCACATGAAGCATTCTATAAAGCCATACTCAAAAGATATAAGTTAAGTGCATAGAGCACTCTATAAATCAAAAAAGTATTATCTTATACCAGCATGGTGCATAAAAGAAAAAATATGAAAACTAAATGCAAAAGACGCTCCAAGATTTGCACATATTGAATGAACGAAACGAATCCTAAAACATATCGATACTTGTTGAAGAAAGAGGGGATGCCTTCCGGGGCATCCCCAAGCTTAGACGCTTGAGTATCCTTGAATATTTACTCGGGGTGCCTCGGGCATCCCCAAGCTTGAGCTCTTTGCCTCTCTTCCTTCTTCTCACATCGAAACCTTCTCGATCATCGAACACTTCATCCACACAAAACTTCAACAGAAAACTCGGTAAGATCCGTTAGTATAATAAAGCAAATCACTACTCTAAGTACTGTTGCAAACCAATTCATATTTTGTTTTCGCATTATGTCTACTGT
Source organism: Triticum dicoccoides (assembly GCF_002162155.2). Taxonomy (NCBI): domain Eukaryota; kingdom Viridiplantae; phylum Streptophyta; class Magnoliopsida; order Poales; family Poaceae; genus Triticum; species Triticum dicoccoides. The sequence continues at coordinate 609,319,669 of NC_041382.1, read as the reverse complement.
AATATAACTTTTTCATGGCTTAATTCACTGATATTAATCGATAGTTTCATCAAAACAAGCAAACTATGCATCAAAAACAGAATCTGTCTAAAACAGAACAGTCTGTAGTAATCTGAACATTCACCATACTTATGATACTTGAAAAATTCTGCAAAAATTAGGACAAATAAAAAATTTGTATAGGAAGACATTGCAAAAAGAATCAGAACCGTTTGACCTTCCAACTAAAAATGTAGAATCACGCACTACAGCCAAAGTTTCTGTCCTGCACCGTACAAACCATCAAGCAAATGTAAACATCCTAAAGGCAAACCTTGGCACATTATTTTTATAATACAATGGAATTGTACAAGTAGATACTTATGTTTGTTGAAAAGTTTCTGTAATCAAGATTCACAAAGTTGCCGTGAGCATGAACAAAGTTCAAGGAGCTCTCCCACTTCAACAATGCTTGTCTTTCTCACTTTCACTTTCCTTTTTGAAAAAGTTTTGGGTTCCCCTCTTTATTTTTGTTTCTTTTAAAATATATGAAATCACTCAACAGAAATAAATGACCCTTTAAAACTTCCGGGTTGTCTCCCTGGCAGCGCTTTCGTTAAAGCCATTAATCTAGGCATATAGTGCTCAAGTAATGGATCCACCCGGATCCCAAGGTATATAAAAGCCAATTTTAATTAACAATGATTTGGCATTTAGTAGTGAGCACAAAGTAACATATATCATGTAACAACAAAGTCTAACTCTCTTCCTATGCATCGGCATGTCATAAAAGAACAATTCATGCACACATAGTAAAGGCCAATGCATAGTATAAACAGTTTCTTGCAATTTTATCATGTGGGAAACATAGAGAGGTGGAGATATAGTTCCTCTCTCATAATAATTGCAAGTAGGAGCAGCAAGCACATGCATATTATATTCATAAAAATCATCATGTGTAATAGTAAAAGGCAACCCATCAATATAATCCTTAATAAGCACAAACTTCTCCGATATAGTGTAGTTTGGAGAATTCAAAAAGATAATAGGACTATTATGCGTGGATGCAATAGCAACAATTTCATGTTTAACATAAGGAACTATAGCAAGTTCATCTCCATAACCATAATTCATATTGGCATCTTGGCCACAAGCATAGCAAGCATCATCAAAAAGGGATATTTCAAGAGAATCAAAGGGATCACAATAGTCATCATCAAAATCATCCTTCGGTAAGCACAAAGGGAAATTAAACAATGTATGAGTTGAAGAGTTACTCTCATTATAAGGTGGGCATGAGTAGCTAATCCACTCTTCCTCCTTTTGTTCTTCGCTCTACTCATCATCTTTTTCATCCAATGAGCTCACGGTTTCATCAATTTCTTCTTCCATAGACTCCTGCATAATATTAGTCTCTTCTTGGACAGCGGAGTAGTCCTCAATATATGGTTCAACATAGGCATTAGAAGCATAATTATCATAGCAATATTTAAGTATGGCAAAATTTTCAGATTTGTAAAGAGTAGCATCATACTTTTCAATCAAAGAAGCAATTTCGTAAGCACCCTTAAAAGCAACAAATTCTTCAATTTGTTGAACATCATAGTAATTATAAACACCCTTAGCATACGAAGATACGATTCCATTATCACTAAACTCACATTGATAGGGAAGGTGTTTCTTAGGGTTTTCAGAACAACAAGTAAAATCATAGATTTCACATAAATTCCAAGCATAGCATTGCAAACGATGAATTTGACCCAGTAAAAGTTTCCCTTTTTCAGATATACGGTGTCGCACATAACAAGCATGCTCATCTAAAGATTTGCCCTCAACTAAGCTAGTTGGGGTTTCAGCACGAGCACATAGGGATTGAAGGTTATCCAAGTAAAAAGCTTTAGGAGTGTGATAGATTTTGAGTGGTTCTTCAACCATTGGTTCAGTAGGTACAACTATTTTTTTGGTATTTTGTGTTTCCTACCCATAACTAAAGATAGAAAACAACTAAGAAAAGCGAATAAAAATTACTTAGTGATAAAGCAAACAAGCACACACGAGAATATTCACCCCACGCTATTGCTCCCTGGCAAGGGCACTAGAAAAAGGTCTTGATAACCCACAAGTATAGGGGATCACAACAGTTTTTGATAATTAAGAGTGTCGAACCCAACGAGGAGCTAAAGGAAGCAAATATTCCCTCAAGTTCTATCGACCACCGATACAACTCTACGCATGCTTGACGTTCGCTTTACCTAGAACAAGTATGAAACTAGAAGTACTTTGTAGGTGTTTTTGGATAGGTTTGCAAGATAATAAAGAGCAAGTAATAAAAAGTAGGGGCTGTTTTAGATAAAGAGACAACTAAGTTAGTTTTAGTAAAGAGCTTGTTGTTACGAGAAAGTTATTTGTCCCTAGGCAATCGATAACTAGACCGGTAATCATTATTGCAATTTTATTTGAAGGAGAGGCATAAGCTAACATACTTTCTCTACTTGGATCATATGCACTTATGATTGGAACTCTAGCAAGCATCCGCAACTACTAAAGATCATTAAGGTAAAACCCAACCATAGCATTAAAGCATCAAGTCCTCTTTATCCCATACATAACAAGCCCCTTACTCGGGTTTGTGTTTCAGTCACTCACGCAACCCACTATAAGCGAATCATGAACGTATTGCAACACCCTACAATGGGGATCCCTCGCGCTTTTGCGACACGGAGAGCACCATAGGATAGCACCAATAATAAAACATGCAACTCAAACGAATCTTGATCATCAAATAGCCCATAGGACAAAACGGATCTACTCAAACATCATAGGATAGCCATACATCATTGGGAAATAATATATAGAGTTGAGCACCATGTTTAAGTAGAGATTACAGCGGGTAAGAGAGAGGTTACACTGCTGCATAGAGGGGGGAAGAGTTGGTGGTGATGGCGGTGAAGTTGTTGGTGAAGATTGCGGTGATGATGATGGCCCCCGGTGGCACTCCGGTGCCACCAGAAGCAAGGGAGAGAGAGCCCCCTCCTTCTTCTTCTTCCTTGACCTCCTCCCTAGGTGGGAGAAGGGTTTCCCCTTTGGTCCTTGGTCTCCATGGCATGGGAGGGGCGAGAGGCCCTCCGAGATTGGATATGTCTCTCGGTCTCTCTCTGTTTCTGCGCTCTCAGATTCTACCCTTTCACCGTTTCTTATATTCCCGGAGATCCGTAACTCCCGATTGGGCTGAAATTTTAACACGATCTCTATCCGGATATTAGCTTTCTTGTGGTGAAAGAAGGGCATCAACCGCCTTACGGGGTGGCCACGAGGGTCAGGAGCGCCCCCTGCCTCGTGGGCCCCTCGAGCATCGTCTCGTGTGGATTTTTCTTCCCAAAAATCATATATATTCCAAAAAAATCTTCGTCAGTTTTTATTCCGTTTGGACTCCGTTTGATATGGATATTCTATGAAACAAAAAACAGGCAACAAACAGGAACTGGCATTGGGCACTGGATCAATATGTTAGTCCCAAAAATAGTATAAAAAGTTGCCAAAAGTATATGAAAGTTGTAGAATATTGGCATGGAACAATCAAAAATTATAGATACGACGAAGACGTATCAAGGGGCGAGAGCCCCTCCGAGATTGGATCATTCTCTCTGTGTCTGTCTGTTTCTGTGTTCCAGATTCTGGCCTTTCACCGTTTCTTATATTCCCGAAGATCCGTAACTCCTATTGGGCTGAAATTTTGACACGATTTGTATCCAGATATTGGCTTTCTTGTGGCGAAAGAAGGGCACCAACTGCCTTACAGGGTGGCCACGAGGGTCAGGGGCGTGCCCACCCCCCTGGGGTGCGCCCCCTGCCTCGTGGCCCCCTCGGGCATCGTCTCGCGTTGATTCTTCTTCCCTAAAATCACATATATTCCAAAAAAATCTCCGTCAGTTTTTATCCCGTTTGGATTCTGTTTGATATGGATTTTCTGCGAAACAAAAAACATGCAACAAACAGGAACTGACACCGGGAAGTGGATCCATATGTTAGTCCCCAAAAATAGTATAGAAAGTTGCCAAAAGTATAGGAAAGTTGTATAATATTGGCATGGAACAATCAAAAGTTATAGATACGACGGAGATGTATCAGCATCCCCAAGCTTAATTCCTGCTTGTCCTCGAGTAGGTAAATGATAAAAAAGATAATTTTTGATGTGGAATGCTACCTAGCATAATCTTGATCATGTAATCTAATCATGGCATGAATATTAAGACACGAGTGATTGAAAGCAATAGTCTATCATTTGACATTAAGACAATAATACTTCAAGCATACTAATAAAGCAATCATGTCTTTTCAAAATAACATGGCCAAAGAAAGTTATCCCTACAAAATCATATGGTCTGGCTATTCTCCATCTTCACCACACAAAATATTCAAATCATGCACAACCCCGATGGAAAGCCAAGCAATTGTTTCATACTTTTGACGTTCTCAAACCTTTTCAAATTTCACGCAATACATGAGCGTGAGCCATGGATATAGCACTATAGGTGGAATAGAATATGATGATGGAGGTTGTGTGGAGAAGACAAAAAAGGGAGAAAGTCTCACATCAACGCAACTAATCAACGGGCTATGGAGATGTCCATCAATTGTTGTCAATACGAGGAGTAGGGATTGCCATGCAACGGATGCACTAAGAGCTATAAGTGTATGAAAGCTCAAACTGAAACTAAGTGGGTGTGCATCCAACTTGCTTGCTCATGAAGACCTAGGGCATTTGAGGAAGCCCATCATCGGAATATACAAGCCAAGTTCTATAATGAAAATTCCTACTAGTATATGAAAGTGATAACTCAAGAGACTCTCTATATGAAGAACATGGTGCTACTCTGAAGCACAAGTGTGGTAAAAGGACAGTAGCATTGCCCCTTCTCTCTTTTTCTCTCATTTTTTTTCTTGGGCTTCTTTGTCCTTTTTTTATTTGGTCTTCTTTGGCCTCTTTTTTTTTAAAAGTTCGGAGTCTCATCCCGAGTTTTGGGGGAATCATAGTCTCCATCATCCTTTCCTCACTGGGGCAATGCTCTAATAATGATGATCATCACACTTTTATTTACTTACAACTCAATATTACAACTCGATGTCTAGAACAAAGTATGACTCTATATGAATGCCTCCAGGTGTGTACCGGGATGTGCAATGATCTAGCGTAGCAATGACATAAAAAAACAGACAAGCCATGAAAACATCATGCTAGCTATCTTACGATCATGCAAAGCAATATGACAATGATGCTCAAGTCATGTATATGAAGATGATGGAAGTTGCCTGGCAATATATCTCGGAATGGCTATGAAAATGCCATGATAGGTAGGTATGATGGCTGTTTTGAGGAAGACATAAGGAGGCTTATGTGTGATAGAGCGTATCATATCACGGGGTTTGGATGCACCGGCGAAGTTTGCACCAACTCTCGAGGTGAGAAAGGGCAATGCACGGTACCGAAGAGGCTAGCAATGATGGAAGGGTGAGAGTGCGTATAATCCATGGACTCAACATTGGTCATAAAGAACTCACATACTTATTGCAAAAATCTATTAGTCATCGAAACAAAGTACTACGTGCATGCTCCTAGGGGGATAGATTGGTAGGAAAAGACCGTCGCTCATACCCGACCGCCACTCATAAGGAAGACAATCAATAAATACCTCATGCTCCAACTTCGTTACATAACGGTTCACCATACGTGCATGCTATGGGAATCACAAACTTCAACACAAGTATTTCTACAATCCACAACTACCCACTATCATGACTCCAATATCACCATCTTTATATCGCAAAACTATTGCAAGGAATCAAACATATCATATTCAGTGATCTACAAGTTTTATGTAGGATTTTATGACTAACCATGTGAATGACCAATTCTTGTCATCTCTCTAAATAGAAATAAGTGAAGCAAGAGAGTTTAATTCTCTCTACAAAATATATGCCCATTGAGGGAGTCCTGGATTAGGGGGTCTCCAGACAGCCGGACTATCTCCATTGGCCGGACTGTTAGACTATGAAGATACAAGATTGAAGACTTCGTCTCGTGTCCGGATAGGACTCTACTTGGCGTGGAAGGCAAGCTAGGTAACACGGATATGGATATCTCCTCCTTTGTAACCGACCTTGTGTAACCCTAACCCTCTTCGGTGTCTATATAAACCGGAGGGTTTTAGTCCCTAGGACAACAGTCAATCATACCATAGGCTAGCTTCTAGGGTTTAGCCTCTCTGATCTCGTGGTAGATCTACTCTTGTACTACCCATATCATCAATATTAATCAAGTAGGACGTAGGGTTTTACCTCCATCAAGAGGGCCCGAACCTGGGTAAAACATTGTGTCCCCTGCCTCCTGTTACCATCCAGCCTAGACGCACAGTTCGGGACCCCCTACCCGAGATCCGCTGGTTTTGACACTGACATTGGTGCTTTCATTGAGAGTTCCTCTGTGTCGTCGCCGTTAGGCTTGATGGCTCCTACTATCATCGATAGTGATGCGGTCCAGGGTGAGACTTTTCTCCCCGGACAGATCTTCGTGCTCGACGGCTTTGCACTGCGGGCCAATTCGCTTGGCCATCTGGAGCAGATGGAAAGTTACGCCCCTGGCCACCTGGTCAGGTTCGGAAGCTTAAAATACACGGCCGATATCCGTGGAGATTTGATCTTCGATGAATTCGAGCCTCTGCCTTGTGCGCCACGCGGTCACGATGAGCTTGACTTAGCTCTCCCATCGGACAGTGTTAAGCAGATCGCACCGGCAGCCTCTCCAACCCTCAATTCGGAGCCAGTCGCGCCTTCCGCGAATGGGTGGATGGACCCCGCCACGGAGGCCTTACCCTCTGCGGCGATCGAGCCGAACATCGACCTTGCCTTGCACGAGAGCCGTGTTGTTAAACTGCCGGATCCTTCTCCGGCCACGGACTCCGGACCACATGCGCCCGTTCCTATCGAATCCGATTGGGCGCCGATCATGGAGTTTACCTCCGTGGATATTTTTCAGCACTCACCCTTTGGAGACATACTAAACTCATTAAGGTCTCTCTCCTTGTCAGGAGAATCCTGGCCGAACTATGTCCGGCAGGACTGGGATGCGGATGACGAAGAAATTCGAGGCCCACCCACCACCCACTTAGTAGCCACTATCGATGACGCAACCGACATGCTCGACTTCGACTCCAAAAACATCGACAGTATGGACGACGATGCGGGAGGCGAAGAAGAACCACCGCCCACAGGGCGCTGGACGCCCACCTCATCATATGACGTATACATGGTGGACACACCAAAAGAAGACGACGACGAGGAACGGAAGGACGCAACGAAGGCTTGTCCCCTCGAGAAGCAGTCAAAGCGGCGGCGTAAGCACCACCCCAAATCCCGCCTCGGAAGAAATAACGATCATACAGACCCAGCGTTGGAGCAGGGCGAACCACTGCCGGACCACGGCAATACAGAGAATCAAACCGAACAAACCAATCCTGTCAAAGATAATAGTCCAGATGACATAACGCCGGACAGGCACCCGGAGCAGCAGAATGCCCGTCAAAGGCTGGTTGCCACCGCGAGGAGTCTGAAAAAGCAGAAGCAAAGGCTCAAGGCTGCGCAGGACACACTCCAAATCAGAGGGAGTAAAGTACTCAACACAACAACAAAGTATGGTGGTAATCGCCCCACCAAGAGCTACCCGAAGCGGAAGTTTCTACCCGAATTCGATGAGGAGGCCCTAGATCCCCCACAACCAAAAATCAAAACGGCCACCTGGCCGGATAGACAACCTCACGACCAACATGGAGCGGCAAACAACTCCACTCACAAGCCAATAAGCGATCCACATGAGGGCTCGCACCAAAAGGAAGGCGCAACCACATCCATCTATGGACCACGCAAGCGCGCCCCAGCATATGATGTAACACAACAAACATCAGAACAACGCGGTACACCCAGATACATGGGTGCCGCACACCCCCTATGTTTCACCGATGAGGTGCTGGACCATGAATTTCCAGAGGGATTCAAACCCGTAAACATGGAGGCATACGACGGAACAACAGACCCTGGGGTCTGGATTGAGGACTATATCCTCCATATCCATATGGCTCGAGGAGATGATCTCCACGCCATCAAGTACTTACCCCTCAAGCTCAAAGGGCCAGCTCGGCACTGGCTTAAAAGCCTCCCCGAAAACTCCATTGGAAGCTGGGAAGAGCTCGAAGACGCTTTCCGGGCAAATTTTCAAGGGACTTATGTCCGACCCCCGGATGCGGACGATCTGAGTCATATAACTCAACAGCCCGGAGAGTCAGCCCGAAAGCTTTGGTACAGGTTTCTTATTAAGAAGAACCAAATAGTTGACTGCCTGGATGCCGAAGCCTTGGCAGCTTTTAAGCATAGCGTTCGCGACGAATGGCTTGCCAGACACCTCGGCCAAGAAAAGCCAAGAACAATGGCAGCATTAACAAGCCTCATGACCTGCTTTTGCGCGGGTGAGGACAGCTGGCTAGCCAGATGCAGCACCAGCGACCCAAGCACATCCGAAGTTAAAGATGAAAACGGGAAATCCCGACGCAGCAAAAATAATAAGCATCGGAATAAAGAAGACAGCCCGAGGAGCACGGCGGTACATGCCGGATTCCGAAGCTCTCGGCCAGGTCAGGAAAAGCCGCCCTTTAAAGGCGCTAGAGATGAACTGTCTAGCCTGAACAAAATTCTGGACCAAGTATGTCAGATCCATAGCACCCCTGGTAAACCCGCTAATCATACCCACCGACAATGTTGGGTCTTCAAGCAGTCCGGCAAGCTCAACACCGTACACAAGGGGGAGGATACACCAAGCGAAGATGAGGATGAGCCTCTCAAGCAAGATACTGGGGAACAAAAGAAGTTTCCATCAAAAGTCAAAACAGTCAATGTATTACACGTGATCATGGGAAGCAAAGCGGCCCTCCCAGCTAAATATGCCCAAGGGCCTATCACCGCGAAACCCTGCCACTGGTCGTCTCAACCAGTCACTTTCGACCATCGTGATTACTCAGCAAGTATCCGGCGGGCAGGATGGGCTCCCCTGGTATTAGACCCAATAATTGACGGATACCACTTTGCACGAGTCCTGATGGACGGTGGCAGCAGTTTAAACCTGATATACCAGGATACAATCCGCGAAATGGGGATAGACCCAACGAAAATTTGCCATAGCAACACTACCTTTAAAGGAGTAACACCAGGCCCAGGGGCTCACTGCGCGGGCTCCCTGCTACTAAAGGTTATATTCGGCTTCCCCGATAACTCCCGTAGCAAACATTTAACCTTCCACATTGCTCCGTTCCAATGCGGTTATCAAGCACTACTTGGACGCGAAGCTTTTGCTCGCTTTAATGCAATACCGCATTACGCTTCCCTCACGCTCAAGATGCCCGGTCCACGTGGCATCATTACAGTGAACGGAAGTATTAAGCGATCTTTGCGCGCCAAGAGAATGCGACTGCCCTGGCAGCCGCACACTAAAAACGGCCTCACCAACTAAAGCATTTTATAGGTCGTCAAGACCACGGACGCGGTTAGACGAGTCCGGTGCTGCTATATGTAATTTGTACCGGATTGATGGCCACACCCCTATTACAAATACAAGGGGCTCAACGCGCGCAGACAAGTGGCAATTTCTACTCATTTCTAGTTATACATGGTTTCTTTAAAAAACCAACTTTTTGCACGACAACTTTTTCACCTAAGTTCCTCTCTTTTACAGATGACCATCGTGCTACACCCGTCTAGGATACGGCACAACGGAGACACAGGCGCAGACGTGCAGCAGGGACCCGCTCCAAGGATTCTTTTTAGGTTAAGACCCTGCATAAACCTTTTCTACTGTCTCTTGTTGATACACCTCCACCGAATTCTCAGCACAATTGAGAAGGATGCTGACGTCTTGGCATGTGGCCACATCAGAATAATGCACGTACCTGGACACAAGGGGCTTCTTACAAAGGGCACTATTTAGGCCCGGTTTATACCATAAAGACCGAATACCTTAGGGAGTGTTCGGCGTCGCGAGTTTGGCCTTATATGCATTAGCTACGAATCGTTGTCTTTGGTCAAATGTTGGGTTTGCCCGGCTCCTGTGTTTTGGTGCCTTACGCTCCACTTTATCGGCTAAGGGAGCACTAGGAGAACTACTGCGATTGTGCCTTGGTTCATCCGGACGAGCACCTCAGTAGAGAAAGCCGAAAACTGACTGTCATGATATAGCGTGAGACTGGTCAACCACTCGATGACCTATCGGAATGTTAGAATTCCTCCGCCTTAACAAAGGGCCATTTTCCGGCCACGCATGTACGCACCCCGAGATCGGGAGAGTGCGGAGCCACCAGGGGCTATCTAGTAGCCCCACTATCAAACTCCTATGGCTAAGTGAAAGTGTTAAAGCATTATAGTCCGGTTGCCTCGTTCGCTGCGCTATCACCTCCTTAATAGGACCAAGACATCGGGTTAAGTGTGAACACATGTTTTTTGCGAGAACCTCCGCATTACATGCGTGGGGGCTGAAGTCGACGACTGCAATCTTTCAGGTTATACACATGTATACATAAACGGCCGCACATGAGGCATCATATTACTTTCAGGCAAAAGTATAAACATAGCCTTATAAAAATTCATAAAAACATTGTGTTTACAATGGGAATACATATCACTCAAACATAATATTCTTTGAGCACTGGGCCTCTATCAAACAAGCACCCTCGAGAACCTCCTCGAAATAGTGCTCGGCAGCCACTCGGCCTATGGCCGAACCCTGCGCCGCAGCAGTGGTAGCATCCATCTCCGCCTAGTATGCTTTAACACGGGCAAGGGCCATCCGTGAGCCTTCTATGCACGCCGACCTCTTCATCGCATTAATGCGCGGCATCGCACCAAGGAACTGCTGCACTAAGCTGAAATAGTTGTTCGGCTTTGGCTTTTCCAGCCATAGCTGATCCACGACAGACCTCATGGCGAGTCTAGACAACCTATTTAGTTCGGCCCATTTGGCTAGCTGATCAGTCAATGGAAGCGGACGCTCTGGAATGTTGAATTGTGACCAGAACAGCTTGTCCACCTCGCAATCTGTTTGACCTTGGAAGTATTTGGCCGCATCGGCAGCGCTCGCCGCCAAGTCCATATATGCATCTGCCGGACTCCACAGCCAATCTAGAGGGGCATACCGTGGATCTCCGAACTTCCTCCGTAGCATGAAGGCTTCCCAGCCGCAATATCCCCGGCTTCCCGCAGCTCCTCCTTCTTCGCTCTCATAGCAGAGCGGGTGTCTTTGTCCGCCATCGTGGCCTTCTCAAGGTCAGTTGCCTTTGCTCGATTTTCTTTTTCAAGGAGCCGGCAACGGTCAGCAGTGTCTTTTAATTCTATGGCCATCTTGGCCATCTTCTCTTTGCTCTCGCAATGTACGGCCTTCTCGGCTTTCAACTCTTCGGCCGCCTTCAAAGCAGCTGCATTACTAATCCTCACTTGTTCCTTCGCTCGGGCAAGTTCTGCCCGCAAGGTTTCCACGGTGGAAGCTCCATCTGCAGTCACAACATATTAAAGATACTGGCATCATGCTGCTCTTACTACGTGGCATTCACCAGAAAATAACACTTACCCTGTGCCTTGTCAAGCCTCTTGTTACAAGCTCGATGTCGGCGTCTGCCGCATCCAGTTGTCGTTTTAATTCGGCAAACTCACTAGTCCGGCTAGCCACCGGAGCTTCCACCACCTGCACATAAAGGCAGTTTGGTTATTGCCTGTGACTATGATCCTCTGTTCGCCGCTGTTCTCGACGACAACCAGAGTCTCAGGGGCTACTATCTACACAGGGCACACCTAACATGTGCGATACTATCACATATTATCTCACGTACCTCAAAGCCTGTCAGTAGACTCATAAAGGCTTCATGTAATCTGCTTTCGGCGGATGAAATTCTCTCCATCACCATACCCATCAGCGTACGGTGTTCTTCTGAGATGGCCGCTCGCCCCACCAGCTCCCTCGGAACGGTGCCAGACTCTTTTTGCTCTCTTCGAGAGCCGGACCCTGGGGACTTCGGGGGTCTATGGGATTATCTTCTGGCCTCGCTGGATCCGGAGAGGCCCTTTGCGACGACACCTCGGGGTCGCCCGCTTCTTGAGCGGAGGAGTCTGGGGGAGGCGTTTCGCTCTCCACCATCTTCGGAAGAAGATCCCCCGAAGACGAGCTTAGCTGAGAGGGGCTAAGGCCCGAACTGCAAGATATATGCAGCGGTCATTTTCTTAGAAGAAAGATAGTATACCTTCACTATTAAAGTATTTTTTGGATCACTTATGACTCGTTGGAGGGCTGATCCCCCTGCGGACTTTGTGCGGCAAGAGCACCCCCCGAGGCAGGACCCTCTGTTGGAGACTTCTTCTCCCGTTTGGAGGCCTCGGCTTCCAGATCCTCGTAAGCAATCCTTTTCCTCCCCCGGTTATCCTCCTTCATGGAGGTGCTTATTCCCTCGGTTGGAACTGGCAGTGATGGGGGCCCGCGTCTGCCCATATTATTCCCCCTGTATCTTCCTTCGAGGGCTCCGGGCAAGGTGCGAGCTTGAGCATCTTTTCCAATACCGGATTTTCCAAACCCTCAGGGAGAGGGGCCAAAAACCGAATCATCTTCGCCTTTGTTAGCCAGTCCTGGTCAAAGAGCGAACTCTCAGAAATAACTTCATGATGAATAAAAGACAGTGTGTTCGGCTAGAGGATTTCTTACTTGTTCGGCGGTGCGATTACTGCTCAGGCCCACGTCCTTGGTAGTATCCGGACACTCTATTTGAGGTCCGAAGAATGACTTGTACATCTCCTTGTGCGTCAGGCCGAGGAAACTTTGAATGGCATGCGGTCCTTCTGGGTTGAACTCCCACAAGCGAAGGGGCCAGCGTTTGCAAGGCTAGACTTGACGAACCAGCATAACTTGCATTACCACAACCAAATTAAAATCTCCCTCAAAGAGATCTTGAATGCGGCTTTGCAGTATAGGCACGCGTCCTTGGCTGTACCCCAGGTCAGACCTCTGCTAATCCATGACATCAGTTGTGGTGGGGGCCCGAGCGGAAAGCGGGGGCAGCCGCCCACTTGGCACTTCTGGGAGCCGTGACGTAAAACCACTCCCGTTACCATAATTCGGACACCTCTGGAAAGGAACCTTTCGGCCATGGAGCTCCTGCCATCTTGCCTATTGATGCACCTCCGCACGTTGCATGTTGCCCCTCGATCATCTTCGGCTTCACTTCAAAGGTCTTGAGCCACAGGCCGAAGTGAGGGGTAATGCGGAGGAAGGCCTCACACACGACAATAAATGTCGAGATGTGGAGAAAGGAGTCCTGAGCTAGATCGTGGAAATCTAGCCCGTAATAGAACATCAAACCCCTGATGAAGGGATCCAGAGTGAGTCCTAGGCCTCGGAGGAAGTGGGAGACGAACACGACATTCTCGTTGGGTTCGGGAGTAGGGACGACCTTCCCTCGAGCAGGCAGCCGATGCGAAACCTCGGTGGTCAGGTATCTGGCCTCCCTCAACTTCTTGGTTTCCTCTTCCGTAACGGAGGAGGGCATCCATCGGCCTTCAAGGCTGGATCCGGACATGATTGAAGATCCGGAGCACCTGACCTGGGCTTTGGGTGTTAGAACTCGAGGCGGGGGAGGGGTTCGATTGAGCACGAGAGGGAAAAAGCAAAAACCTTGTCCCTTTATAAAGAGGAAGAATATCAAGCGTCCTCTCCGTAGCCGTTTGGGACTTGCCTATAATCTAGGAGTCCTAGACACGGTTGGGTTACCCACGCCCGTATTGATGAGAATCCCGTAATAAGGGGACATGATCTCTGCTTTTACAAGATATGTCAAAAAACTGCCTCGCGTTATGTGCGGGGCTAGTTAAAGGAAATGGTTCGAATAATCACCGGGCCATGACATAACGTCATACTGTCAAAACAAGTCAGCAAATTAGATTTGCGAAAATATTATTCTCTCTACGGAAGTATGTGGAAATTATGTTGCAGGGTCGGACACTATCCTCGTATTCAAATTCTTCTGTGATGTATTCGGAGGAGGAACCCACCTTGCAATGCCGAAGACAATACTGCGCGCCGGACTCATCGTCATTGAACCCTGGTTCAGGGGCTACTGAGGGAGTCCTGGATTAGGGGGTCTCCGGACAGCCGAACTATCTCCATTGGCCGGACTGTTAGACTATGAAGATACAAGATTGATGACTTTGTCTCGTGTCCGGATAGGACTGTACTTGGCGTGGAAGGCAAGCTAGGCAACACGGATATGGATATCTCCTCCTTTGTAACCGACCTTGTGTAACCCTAACCCTCTCCGATGTCTATATAAACCGGAGGGTTTTAGTCCATAGGACAACAGACAATCATACCATAGGCTAGCTTCTAGGGTTTAGCCTCTCTGATCTCGTGGTAGATCTACTCTTGTACTACCCATATCATCAATATTAATCAAGCAGGACGTAGGGTTTTACCTCCATCAAGAGGGCCCGATCCTGGGTAAAACATTGTGTCCCCTGCCTCCTATTACCATCCGGCCTAGACGCATAGTTCGGGACCCCCTACTCGAGATCCACCGGTTTTGACACCGACACCCATGCTCTAACAAATATAAGTGAATCAAAAGAGCATTCTACAAATGGCAGTTTTCTATGTGAAGAGAAACAGGCAATCCAAACTTCAAATGATGTAAGTGAAGCACATGAAGCGTTCTATAAAGCCATACTCAAAAGATATAAGTGAAGTGCAATGAGAATTCTATAAATCAACCATGGACTATATCATACTAGCATGGTGCATCAAATAAAAGTGAAAACTAAAAGCAAAAGACACTCCAAGATTTGCACATATCGCATGAACGAAACGAATCCGAAAACATACCGATGCTTGTTGAAGAAAGATGGGATGCCTTCCGGGGCATCCCCAAGATTAGACTCTTGAGTCTCCTTGAATATTTACTTGGGGTGCCTTGGGCATCCCCAAGCTTGAGCTCTTGCCTCTCCTCCTTCTCCTCACATTGAGATCTCCTCGATCTTCAAACACTTCATCCACACAAAACACAACAGAAAGCTCGGTAAGATCCGTTAGTATAAGAAAGCAAATCACTACTCTAAGTACTATTGCAAACCAATTCATATTTTGTTTTCGCACTGTAGCTACTGTAATATAAATTTTCCATGGCTTAATCCACTGATAGAAATTGATAGTTTCGTCAAAACAAGCAAACTATGCATCAAAAACAGAATTTGTCTTAATCAGGACAGTATGTAGTAATCTGAACATTCATCATACTTCTGGTACTCCAAACATTCTGAAAAATTAGGAAAAAAAATTATAGAAAGACAGTGCAAAAAGTTTCAGAACCGTTTGACGTTCCAGTAAAAAAAATGTAAAATTGCGCACTACAGCCAAAGTTTCTGTTTTGCACCGCACAAACCAACAAGCAATGTAAACATCCTAAAGGCAAATCTTGGCACATTATTTTTATTTTTAAACTTTATAAAAGCACACAACAGAAATAAACGACTCTCTAAAACTTTTGGGTTGTCTCACTGGCAGCTCTTTCTTTAAAGTCATTAAGCTAGGCATATAGTGCTCAAGTAATGGAGTCACCAGGATCCCAAGGTATATCAAAGCCAATTGGAATTAGCAATGATTTGGCATTTAGTAGTGAGCACAAAGAAACATATATCAAGCAATGAATAAGTCTAACTCTCTTCCTATGCATCAGCATGTCATACAAGAACAATTCATGCACATCAAGTAAAGGCCAATGCATAGCATAAGAAGTTTCTTGCAATTTTATCGTGTTGGAAACGTAGAGAGGCGGAGATGTAGTTCCTCTCTCATAAAAATTGCAAGTAGGAGAAGAAAGCACATGCATATTATATCTATCAAAATCATCGTGTGTAGTAGTAAAACGCAACCCATCAATATAATCCTTAATAAGGGCAAACTTCTCCAATATAGTGTAGTCGGGAGAATTCAAAAAGATAATAGGACTATCATGCATGGGTGCAATAGCAACAATTTCATGTTTAACATAAGGAACTATAGCAAGTTCAAATCCATAAGCATAATTCATATTGACATCTTGGCCACAAGCATAGTAAGCATCATCAAAAAGGGATATTTCAAAAGAATCAATGGGATCATAACAATCATCATAGCAATCATCCTTCGGTAAGCACGAAGGGAAATTAAACAATGTATGAGTTGAAGAGTTACTCTCATTAAAAGGTGGGAACGGGTAGCTAATCCGCTCTTCCTCCTTTTGTTCTTCGCTCTCCTCATCATCGTTTTCATCCAATGAGCCCACAGTTTCATCAATTCCTTCTTCCATAGACTCCTGCAAAATACTAGTCTCTTCTTGGACAACAGAGACTTTCTCAATAAGTTCATCAATATCATAATTGTATTTATAATTCTCATAGCAATATTTAAGGATAGATAAATTTTTAGGTCTATGAACTAAATCATCAAAATCTTCAAACTCTTTAAACAAAGATTCAATTTCACATGCACCCTTAAAAGCAAAAAATTCTTCTATTCGTTCCACATCATAATAATCTTATATACCATTAGCATAAGAAGCTAAGGTTTCATTATCATTAAAATTGCATGAAAAGGGAAGGTGTGGGGCCTTCATCCTAGAGCAACAAGTATAATCATATCTCAAGCATAGTTGCCGAGCATACCAGTGCAACATATAAATTTGATCCCGTAATAGTTTCCCTTTTTGAGTCAAGCGATAATCCCTAAAGTATTCACGTTGATCCAACATGTCTCCCATTATATAATTGAATGGGGTTTTCTCAGGATTATCACAGTAGTACATAATATCTTTCACATAATGAGCATCGAGGGTTTTTGGAAGTTCCCCATCTCCATGTGTAGCAAGTAAACCTAATTTTTTGGTATTTCGTGTTCCATATCCATAACTAAAGATAGAGAACAACTTAGAACAACAAATAAAAATTACTTAGTGATAAAGCAAACAAGCACACAAGAGAATATTCACCCCGCGCTATAACTCCCTGGCAACGGCGCCAGAAAAAGGTCTTGATAACCCACAAGAATAGGGGATCAATTGTAGCCTCTTTCGATAAGTAAGAGTGTCAAACCTAATGAGGAGCTAAAGGTAGAACAAATATTCCCTCAAGTTTTATCGACCACCAATACAACTCTATGCATGCTTGACGCTCGCTTTACCCTAGAACATGTATAAAACTAGAATTACTTTGTAGGTGTAACGGGATAGGTTTGCAAGAATATAAAGAGAACGTAAATAAAAAATAGGGACTGTTTTAGGTACTCCCTCCGGTCCTTTTTAGACTGCATATAAGTTTTGTCTAAAGTCAAAGCATCTCTACTTTGACCGAATTTATAAAAAAAAGTATTAACATTTATGATGCCAAATCAATTTTATTAGATTCATTACGAAATGTAGTTTCATGGGATATATATTTGGTATGGTAGATATTGATATTTTTTAATATATATTTGGTCAAACTTTACAAAGTTTGACTTGATCCAAATCTAATATGCGAAGTAAAAAGGACCGGAGGGAGTAAAGAAGCAATAAAGTTAGTATAGCGAGTGTGGAAAAGTGGTGGTAGGAGTTGCAAAATTGTCCCTAAGTAATTGACTATTTTACTAGACCGATAGCAAGTTTTATGTGGGAGAGGCCACTGCTAGCATGTCATCCCTGACTTGGAATTCTATGCACTTATGATTGGAACTATTAGCAAGCATCCGCAACTACTAACATTTATTAAGGTAAAACCCAACCATAGCATTAAGATATATTGGTCCCCCTTCAATCCTGTATACATCAATTTCTATGCTAGGTTGAAGCTTCTATCACTCTTGCCCTCCAATACATAGTCCTATCAACATACAACTAACCCTATGGTGTAATCCATGCGCACGCTCATATGATGGGCACCAAAGGATAGCAACATAACCACAAGCAAATTAAACCAATCACAGCAATTCACCAATTACCGATAGGACAATCAACATCTACTCAGACATCGTAGGATGGCAACACATCATTAGATAATAATATGAAGCATAAAGCACCATGTTCAAGTATAGGGTACAGCGGGTTGCGGGAGAGTGGACCGCTGTAGATAGATAGGGGAAGGTGATGAAGATGTTGGTGAAAGTGACGGAGGTGTTGGTGTAGATCGCCATCGCACGATGATGGCCTCAGCAGCGTTCTGGCGCCACCGGGAGAGAGGGGGAGAGGGCCCCCCTTCTTCTTCTTCTTCTTCTTCTTCCTTGACCTTCTCACTAGATGGGAGAAGGGTTTACCCTCTAGTCCATGGCCTCCATGGCGGCGGAGGGGCGAGAGCCCCTCCGAGATTGGATCTGTCTCTCTGTGTCTCTCTGTTTCTACATTCCAGATTCTGGCCTTTCACCGTTTCTTATATTCCCGGAGATCCGTAACTCCGATTGGGCTGAAATTTTAACTCAATTTGTATCCGGATATTGGCTTTCTTGCGGCAAAAAAGGGCACCGGCCGCCTTACGGGGTGGCCACAAGGGTCACGGGCGTGCCCCCTGCCTCGTGGCCCCCTCGGGCATCGTCTCGCGTTGATTCTTCTTACCAAAAATCACATATATTCCAAAAAAATCTCCGGCAGTGTTTATCCCGTTTGGACTCCGTTTGATATGGATTTTCTGCGAAACAAAAAACATGCAACAAACAGGAACTGGCACTGGGCACTGGATCAATATGTTAGTCCCCAAAAATAGTATAAAAATTTGCCAAAAAAGTATATCAAAGTTGTATAATATTGTCATGGAACAATAAAAAATTATAGATACGACGGAGACGTATCACCAACCAGCCGTCAAACACGGGCAAGGCCCTCGCCGCGGAGCCGACGAAGGAGAAAGTCGCTTACCTAACCAACGGGAAGTTGAAGCCGTCCACTGTCGTGCAGACACAACTAGACCGGCTTTCTAGGCAACTTAATTGGATTGTAATACTCCCTGCATTCCAAAATAATTGTCTTAATTTTATACTAACCCTAGTGTAAATTTATAGTAAGGTCAAGACACTTATTTTTGGGACGGAGGGAGTAGTATTTAAATTAGAACTACTCTCGTCGAATGTGTTCAATCATCTATTATTTAATATGCTATTATTTTGAGCTTGCAAACTTACAAAAAGACGAGTCTCCCCTGAGGAGAACGCTGCCCTAACCGCTCCCTTTTCTGAGGGCGAGGTCTGGGAGGCCATTAGAGGCATGAACCCAACATCAGCCCCGGGTCCTGACGGCCTTCCGGTGAAATTTTTCCAGACTATCTGGAATGTGATCAAACCCGAGATCATGGCCATCTTCGATGAATTCTATGTGGGATCCATTGACATCGGCCGCCTCAATTTCCGGATCATCTCACTGATTCTGAAAGTGCCTGGGGCGTCCGACATTCGCCAGTTCCGACCGATCACGGTGATCAACATGATCTTCCATATCCTGGCGAAAGGGTACGCCAATAGGGTGACCCTGCTTGTGGATCACATTACCCACCCCAATCAATCGTCCTTCATCCAAGGCCATTATATCCTGGATGGGGTTCTAGTCCTTCATGAAGTCCTCCACGAGGTCCGTGCGAAACACCTCAAGGCGGTCTTCCTGAAGATTGATTTCCATAAGGCCTACGATACAATGAGTTGGCCATTACTTTGGGAAGTTTTGCTTCGAAAAGGCTTCGATGACCGTTGAGTCACCCACGTGATGCAGATGGTGTCCTGCGGTCGAACTGCTGTTAACATTAATAGGGAGATCGGACCCTACTTCCTCACCCTATGTGGGGTTTGATGGGAAACATCACATGTAATCTCAAATATATTCCTACGCTCATGCAATATCTATCTATAGATGCATAGCAACGAGAGGGGAAGAGTGTATCCACGTACCCTCGTAGACCGAAAGCGGAAACGTTTGACGACGCGGTTGATGTAGTCGAACTTCTTCTCGTTCCGACCGATCAAGCACTGAACGTACGACACCTCCGAGTTCTGCACACGTTCAGCTCGATAATGTCCCTCGAACTCTTGATCCAGCAAAGTGTGGAGGAAGAGTTCTGTCAGCACGACGGCATGGTGACGGTGATGGTGAAGTGATCCGCGTAGGGCTTCGCCTAAGAACTATGTGAATATGATCGGAGGCGTAAA
>NC_041382.1:609294035-609298946 GCF_002162155.2 Triticum dicoccoides | reverse complement strand
AAACACTATTCTGATCACGGGATCAGAATAATATTCTGATCACAACATGAACTTCCCGAGTAACGCGCCTGACCTTCCCCGAGCACTAGGTTGAACTTCAGCTAAAAGGTGTCCAAATGGGGATTGCGATATACCGTTGGATAGCTATGGACATCAGTATCATGACCCAAGTTAAATTTTTGGCAAAATGTAAGCGGTTTAAGAGCAGTTTTGAAAACCGTTTTTTCTTCATACAAAAAACGTGAATCGTATTTTCGATCGCATTTTAAACCGTTTATCGGAATGAGGCAAATAATATGGCGTTGGAAAGCTGCTGAAAAACCGCTCCTTGTTGAAAGTTTTCTCTAATTCCCTACGGTTAAAGAGTAATTCGGAAAATCGTAAATTTTCGTAAACCGAGCACCTGAGTTCGTATTTTTGACGCCATTTCTAAACGGCTAATCCAATTGAGGCAAATGATATGGCGTTGGAAAGCTTATGAAAATGCGCTACTTTTTTATGTTAAAAGTTTTTTCTAATTTTGAATGGCTTAAAATTAATTTAGAAAATGGTACAAGTTCCACCGAGTTTGTATTTTTGAGCTAATTTTTTAACCGTACGTACAAATGTAGCAAATGATATGGCGTTGGAAACCTTGAAGAAATGCGAAACTTTTTTGTATATATTGTTTCTCCTAATTCACTATGGTTTTATGTCAGTTTTGAAAATGGTTAAAAACGTATTTTTGCCATAATTTCTACAAACTTTATTGGAATGGGGCAAATAATATACCGCTGAAAAGCTACGGAAAATGCGAAACTTTTTCATGTTGATGGTTTTCTCTGATTCCTAGCCGTTTTCAAGTAATTTCGAAAACGGCGGGATCATGCGTTCTAACCATCAAGATGCGAAACAGATTCTTCGAAAATGCACCGCGTGAAGAACCTGGACTTCTCGGCGCGTGTACCTGAACTTCACTCTGTTTTTCACGTGATTTTTTTGCTCGTAGGTCTCCATCCACTGCTCGTAACTCTCCATCCATTCACCGGAATTGAGCAGGTGATATACGGATGGAAAGCTGCTGTAAGCACGCAAGTTTCTCATGTTGATCATCTTTTCATACTCGCGACGATTTTAAATGTTTTTAATCTAAAATTCATTCAGCGTACTAGTTGAACTTCCAGCTGTTTTCACGTTGAACTTCTGTGACGTATTTTCATTTGTAATTTTCTCATCCATTCGTTGTGTTACACAAATAATATTCCTTTTGTACAACATCTCTCACAATAATTTTTTTTAACTTTCTTCGATCGAGGACTTGAACTTATAACAAAAAAAAAATTAGTATTTGCTTTTTTATTCTTTTTAATACCAAATGCACATTATGTTGTACGTGACTTCTCGCAGTTATCAATCCGAACTTCTCTCGCTTACGTGAAAATATTTTGTTTTTATGAATATTAATCTGAATTTCCTAAAAAAATATGAATTTTTGCGCTCTATTTTTCAAAGTTGAACTTCTTGTTATTTTATTTTTGAACTTCTTGTTTCCATTGTTTAATAACGAGGAAAATCTGAGTTTTCTATAATCATCGAACTTCTCCATCTTTTTAATATGGACTTCCTAGTTTTATTTCTTAATCATTTTTTATGAAATTTTGAAGAGTTCTATTTTTAAAAGTTGAACTTCTTGTTATTTATTTTTGAACTTCTTGTTTTCATTCTTTAATAACGAGGAAAATCTGTGTTTTTTATAATCATCGAACTTCTATATCGAACCGCTCTAACTTTTTTATTTGAATTTATTTTATGTATTTTTGGAAATATGAAAATTGTAGTTTTGTTACAAACATCAAACTTCTTCGTTATTTTGAATTGAACTTATTTGTTTTATTCTTTAGTAACCAAAAAAAATTGAGTTTTTAACTAAATATCAAACTTCTCCACGTTAATAAATTGAACTTCTTGGTTTTATTCTTCAGTAAGGAGAAATGCTGAGTTTTTAATGTACATTGAATTACTCTGTTTTTTTAAAATTGAACTTCTTGATTTAATCTATAGAATCGAAGAAAATCTGAATTTAAAAAAAATAGGGAATATCTTTTTAAAATCGTTTTTGTTGTTCCCTTTTTTTAATTTGAACTTATTAGTTATTCTTTGGAACGAGAATCTAAGGTTTTTATCAACTTTGAACTTCTCTGTTATTTTAATTTGAACTTCTTAGTTTTCTTATTTAGTAACGAGGAAAATTGAGGTTTTGAACCTCTTTGTTTTAAAATTTTGAACTTCTTGATTTTATTTTTTAACAATGTGAAACATCCAAATTTTTTATAGACATCGAACTTCACCATTTTTTAAATTTGAACTTCTTAGTTTTACTGGTTAGTAACGGGTAAAATGCTTTTTTATATAAACAATGATATTGTGCCATTATTTTAAATTTGAACTTCTAGTTTTTATAGAATGGGCAAAATTAGTTTTCTAAATTTCATAGCCATACCGATATTTCGGTGATGTGTTCCTTCTTGAGGGGAACTTGTTGCAATGAATATTTTTAGGTTTCATTTTATTACATTTTCCTCATCCAAACTTTTGTGTTGGCACACACCTACACACACATACACTCACATGGTTTTAACACGCATCTAACCATCAAGATGTTCTAAAATTTGAACTTCTCAGCTTTATTCTTTTAATATCAAGAAATTTTGATTTTTTATAGGCATTGAACTTCACCAAATTTAAAATTTGAACTTCTTAGTTTCTGGTTAGTAACGGGAAAATTCTATTTTTGTATAAACACCAAACCACTCTGTTATTTTAATTTGAACTTCTAGTTTTTTAAAATTTGGAAAATCATTTATATATTATTTTTGAAATGTTTTTTAAGTTGAATTTTTTGAACTTCTTCCTCCATTATTATTTTTGAGCTTCTACATTTGTATTTTTTGAACTTCTCATTTTTTTATAATTGAACTTCTTGGTTTATGAAATAAACAGCGAAATTATCCATTAGTTAAATTTCGACCTATAGGTTATTTTTTAAAACAGGATTCATTTGGGAAAGAGGGTCACACGACCATCGTCGTCATGAGGGGGTATGCAATGACCAGCACGAAGGCGTGCTCACTAGTGATACTTTCTTCCTTTTATTCTCATTTGAACTTCGTCTTTTTTAACGATGAACTTTTCATGTAATTTTTACATGGTTTTTCCATTTGTTTTGAAGTGACAGATTGAATGAAATCTGCTTGTTGATCTCACCGAAGTTTTTAATTTGTTTGAATGTTATTTTTCTTCTTTATTGTCAAGTATTTCATATTTTGAACTTTAACCGTTTTTGTTTTTGAACTGTAAGCAGTGAAAACATTAGAGCATGCAATAACATTAGAGCAAATAAATTTGAATTCTTTTTTATAAAGTTCTAGTGTGAATCAGAGTTTAAAAATACAAGCTTTATAGTTGACTCTGAGCACTAGTCAAATAGAATGTTTCCTAGTTTTATCATTGAATAGTAGCATACATTCCTTATCCTCTCAAACACCACACGTTTCTTATCCACACCATGTATGCACACTACTTTTTTATCTCTTTAACTCCTTCATTTTTTTCGTTTTGTCTTCTTCTTGGTAAGTTGTGCAAGCAATCACAAGCAGTAGCAGAAGTGGCTCGGTGCTGGCCATTCTTCTCCTCTGTTAGCAGTAGCAGAAACACAAAAGTTACAATTAAGAGGAAAATGGTGCTGCTGCCATAGCCTACACCACACAGTTTAGAAGGACCAAATCATAAAATTTAGTGCCTTGTTGGAGGAGTCAGCTTATACCACTCGTCTGAACAGGTAACTGCTGCTTGCTGCCCATAGTTTCATCCTATCGATCTTACCTTGGAGTAGCAGTTCTGGAGCCTTTACAAAAGCAGCACGAGTGAATCCTGGCACGGCGAACAGACAGTCGTCTGAACCTTCGCTTGTGTTTATCTGCTGCAGGCGACTTGACGTGCATGCATCGATCGCTCGCTCGCTCGGCGAGAAACACTCTGCTCTGCCTCTTCACAAGGGGACAAATAAACCTCTGGGTCAAAGAGTCTGCTCGATATGCCCCTGAACCACTCCGGTTCCGCTGTAGGCTCCCTGTCGCGAGAAGAGCTCCACGGATGTTGCTACTGTATTTGAGTGGATCAGCAGCACAGCGGACTCCAGCGTGTTGTGTGCCTGGAAAGAGAGAAATCCCGTAAGAGAAACTGAACTTCTCTTTTCTTCTCTTAAAAAACACAACACTACAAGGAAATAGAAATCTCTTCTGCAATCCTTTTGCACAGGGAACCATCCTCGCATCAAAGAATAAACTTACTTTTTTACACAAAAATCACACTACAAAAATAGCCACAGCTGGTTCTTGCCGCTGTTGTGCAGTGGGATAGGAGGGGGTTGAGGGGAGGATTGCTCCGCGGTGCTGATGCAGGTTGGCTAGCGGCACGCGTTGGGGTTGGACTGCCGAAGGGAGGCGCCCTCTGCTACATGGGGGATGCCCGACAGTGTGGAGCTCCCGATGAGTGCTTTCGACGCGGGGAGGATATGGTGGAACGCGTCGTCGGGCCCTAGCAGAGCAGGGAGGATGGCAGGGCACTATTTCTATGTATTGAAGTATCTGCAGGGAGGCGCCGGATACATCTTGAACCAACTGGGGCTGGATCGAACGGGGTCGTCGGGAAGCCTGGAGGTGGAGGCATGCGGCTGCCCAGCCAGGAGGTGGAGCACGACGGCGCATCTGCCGGGGAGGGAGGTGAGGTCGGTGGCGCGTCTGCCGGGGAGGGAGATGGGGGCAGCTGTGCTTCCTCCGCCGGAGGGAGGTGGGGGCGGCAGTGCTTGTTGCCGGGCAGGAAGGTGGTGGCGGCGGCGCCTGTTACCTGTGATGGAGGCCGGGGTGGCGCTAA
>NC_041382.1:609223494-609293557 GCF_002162155.2 Triticum dicoccoides | reverse complement strand
GGTGGGCCGCCGAGGAAACTTTTTTCTCTTACGGGAAGTTCGGGTGGGCTGAACCCAGGAGCATCTCCGCGCGCCCTATATAGGGTCGATCGTGATCCGAATAACTATTCTGATCCTGAGATCAGAATAATGCTACTCATTATATATATATATATATATATATATATATATATATATATATATATATATATATATATATAGGTTGGAGGGGAGGAGAGGCAACCAAAGGAGCGCCCCAAGTAAGAGGAATCCTACTTAGGCACCTCCCAATTCGGCCTCCCCCTTCCATATTCATCCGGAGGGGGAAGCAAGGAGGAGGGAAGAGAGCAGGTAGGGGGAGGCCAAATCGTCCCCTTTCCTTCTCCCTTTCCTCCTTTCCTTTCCCCCTTATTTCGGCCTATAGGGGGCACACCAGACCCTTAGGGGCTGGTCTGTCCCTCTCTTGGCCCATTAGGCCCATATAGTTTGTCGGGGGTTGCTCGGAACCCTTTTCGGTGACCCGATACGTACCCGGTATCCCCGGAACACTTTTGATGTCCGAATACTATCGTCCTATATATGAATCTTTACCTCTCGGCCATTTTGAGACTCCTCGCCGTGTCCGTGATCTCATCCGGGACTCCAAACAACATTCGGTCACCAAACCACATAACTCATATAATAGAAAATCGTCATCGAACGTTAAGCGTGCGGACCCTACAGGTTCGAGGACTATGTAGACATGACCGAGAAACCTCTTCGGCTAATAACCAACAGCGGAAACTGGATGCCCATAATGGTTCCTACATATTCTACGAAGATCTTTATTGGTCAAACCGTAATGACAACATACGTTATTCCCTTTGTCATATGTATGTTACTTGCCCGAGATTCGATCGTCGATATCTTCATACCTAGTTCAATCTCATTACTGGCAAGTCTCTTTGCTCGTTCTGTAATACATCATCCCGCAACTAACTCATTAGTCACTTTGCTTGCAAGGCTTCTTATGATGTGTATTACCGAGATGGCCCAGAGATTCCTCTCCGATACTCGGAGTGACAAATCCTAATGTCGATCTATGCCAACCCAACAAACACATTCAGAGATACCTGTAGAGAATCTTTATAATCACCCAGTTTCATTGTGACGTTTGATAGCACACAAGGCATTCCTCCGGTATCCAGGAGTTGCATTATCTTCATAGTCAAAGGAATATGTATATGACATGAAGAAAGCTATAGCAATAAAACTGAACGATCAATATGCTAAGCTAACGGATGGGTCATGTCCATCACATCATTCTCCTAATGATGTGATCCCGTTCATCAAATTACAACACATGTCTATGGTTAGGAAACTTAACCATCTTTAATTAACGAGCTAGTCTAGTAGAGGCTTACTAGGGACACGGTGTTTCGTCTATGTATTCACACATGTATCAAGTTTCCTGTTAATACAATTCTAGCATGAATAATAAACATTTATCATGATATAAGGAAATATAATATAACAACTTTATTATTGCCTCTAGGGCATATTTCCTTCGGTCTTCCACTTGCAATAGAGTCAATAATCTAGTTCACATCGCCATGTGATTTAACACCAATATCTCACATCGCCATGTGACCAACATCCAAAGGGTTTACTAGAGTCAATAATCTAGTTCACATCGCTATGTGATTAACACCCAAAGAGCACTAATGTTTGATCATGTTTTGCTTGTGAGAGAAGTTTAGTCAACGGGTCTGCCACATTCGGATTCGTATGTATTTTGCAAATTTCTATGTCTACAATGCTCTTCATGGAGCTACTCTAGCTAATTGCTCCCACTTTCAATATGTATCCAAATCGAGACTTGAAGTCATCCAGATTGGTGTCAAAGCTTGCATCGACGTAACTCTTTACGATGAATTCTTTATCACCTCCATAACTGAGAAATATTTCCTTAGTCCTCTAAGGATAATTTTTGACCGTTGTCTAGTCATCCACTCCTGGATCACTATCGTACCCCCTTGCCAAACTCATGACAAGGTACACAATAGGTATGGTACACAACATGGCATACATTATAGAACTTATGGCTGAGGCATAGGGAATGGCTTTCATTCTCTCTCTATCTTATGCCGTGGTCAGGCTTTGAGTATTACTCAACTTCACACCTTACAATACAGGCAAGAACTCCTTCTTTCACTGATCCATTTTGAACTCCTTCAAAATCTTGTCATGGTATGTACTCATTAAAAAATCTTATCAAGCATCTTAATCTATATTTATAGATCTTGATGCCTAATATATAAGCAACTTTACTGAGGTATTTCATTGAAATTCTCCTTTCAAATACTCCTTTATGCTTTCCATAAAATTCTACATCATTTTCGATCAACAATACGTCATTCACATATACTTATCAAAAAGGATGTAGTGCTCCCACTCACTTTCTTGTAAATACAGGCTTCACCACAAGTCTGTATAAAACTATATGCTTTGATTAAGTCATCAAAGCGTATATTCCAACTCCGAGATGCTTGCACTAGTCCATAAATGGATCGCTGGAGCTTGCACACTTTGTTAGCACCTTTAGGATCGCCAAAACCTTCTGGTTGCATCATATACAACTCTTCTTTAGGAAATCCATTAAGGAATGGAGTTTTGACATCCATTTGCCAGATTTCATAATCATAAATTCGGCAATTTCTAACATGATTCAGACAGACTTAAGCATCGCTAAGAGTGAGAAAATCTCATCATAGTCAACACCTTGAACTTGTCAAAAACCTTTTGCGACAAGTCGAGATTTGTAGATAGTAACACTACCATTAGCGTCCGTCTTCCTCTTGAAGATCCATTTATTCTCAATGGCTCACCGATCATTGGGCAAGTCAACCAAAGTCCACACTTTGTTCTCATACATGGATCCTATCTCAGATTTCATGGCCTCGAGCCATTTATCGGAATTTGGGCTCATCATAGCTTCCTCATAGTTCGTAGGTTCCTCATGGTCTAGTAACATGACTTCCAGAACAAGATTACCGTACCACTCTGGCACGGAACATGCTCTGGTTGACCTACGAGGCTCGGTAGTAACTTGATCCGAAGTTTCATGATCATTATCATTAGCTTCCTCTCTAGTTACCATAGGCATCACTGGAACTGATTTCTGTGATGAGCTACTTTCCAATTCGAGAGAACGTACGGTTACCTCATTATGTTCTACTTTCCTCCCACTCACTTCTTTTGAGAGAAACTCCTTCTCTAGAAAGGATCCATTCTTAGCAACAAAGACATTGCCTTCGGATCTGTGATAGAAGGTGTACGGAACAATTTCTTTTGGGTATCCTATGAAGACGCACTTCTCTGATTTGGGTTCGAGCTTATCAGGATGAAGCATTTTCACATAAGCATCGCAACCCCAAAACGATAGTGGCAAATCGGTAAGAGACATCATAGAATGCACCATATCTAATAAAGTACGGTTACGACGTTCGGACACACCATTACGCTATGGTGTTCCAGGTGGCGTGAGTTTGTGAAACTATTTCACATTGTTTTATATGAAGGCCAAACTTGTAACTCAAATATTTGCCTCCGCGATCAGATCATAGACACTTTATTTTCTTGTTACGATGATTCTCCACTTCACTCTGAAATTCTATGAACTTTTCAAATGTTTCAGACTTGTGTTTCATTAAGTAGATATACCCATATCTTCTTAAATCATTTGTGAAGGTCAAAAATAACGATACCCGCCGCATGCGTTAACACTCATCGGACCGCATACATCGATATGTATTATATCCACTAAGTCATCAGCTCGCTCCATTGTTCCGGAGAATGGAGTTTTAGTCATCTTGCCCATGAGGCATGGTTCACAAGTATCAAATGATTCATAATCAAGTGATTCCAAAAGTCCATCTGCATGGAGTTTCTTGTGCTTTACACCAATATGACCAAAATGGCAGTGCTACAAATGTGTTGCACTATCATTATCAACTTTGCATCTTTTGGCATCAATATTATGAATATGCGTATCACTACGATCGAGATTCAATAAACCATTTACATTGGGTGTATGACCAAAGAAGGTTTTATTCATGTAAACAGAACAACAATTATTCTCTGACTTAAATGAATAACTGTATCGCAATAAACATGATCCAATCATATTCATTCTTAAACGCAAACACCAAATAACATTTATTTAGGCCCAACACTAATCCCAAAGGTAGAGGGAGTGTGCGATGGTGATCTTATCAACCTTGGAATCACTTCCAACACACATCATCACCTCGCCCTTAACTAGTCTCTGTTCATTTTGCAACTCCTGTTTTGAGTTACTAATCTTAGCATCTGAACCGGTATCAAATACCCTGGGGTTACTATGAACACTAGTAAAGTACATATCAATAACATGTATATCAAATATACCTTTGTTCACTCTTCCATCCTTCTTATCCGCCAAGTATTTGGGGTAGTTCCGCTTCCAGTGACCATTTCCTTTGCAGTAGAAACACTCAGTTTCAGGCTTAGGTCCAGCTTTGGGCTTCTTCACGGGAGTGGCAACTTGCTTGCCATCCTTCTTGAAGTTCCCTTTCTTTCCTTTGCCCTTTTTCTTGAAACTAGTGGTCTCATTAACCATCAACACTTGATGCTCTTTCTTGATTTCTACCTTCACTGATTTCAGCATCGCGAAGAGCTCGGGAATCATTTTCGTCATCCCTTGCACATTATGGTTCATCACGTAGTTCTAGTAGCTTGGTGATAGTGACTAGAGAGCCCTTGTCAATCACTATCTTATCTGGAAGATTAACTCCCACTTGATTCAAGTGATTGTAGTGCCCATACATTCTGAGTACATGCTCACTGGCTGAGCTATTCTCCTCCATCTTGTAGGCAAAGTACTTGTCAAAGGTCTCATACCTCTCGACGCGGGCATGAGTCTGAAATACCAATTTCAGATCTTGGAATATCTCATATGCTCCATGGCATTTCAAAACATTTTTGAAGTCCTAGTTCTAAGTCGTAAAGCATGATGCACTAAACTATCAAGTAGTCATCATTACGAGCTTGCCAAACGTTCATAACATCTGCATTTGTTCCTGCAATAGGTCTGTCACATAGCGGTGCATCAAGGACATAATTCTCATGTGCAGCAATGAGGATAATCCTCAGATCACAGACCAAGTCCGCATCTTTGCTACTATCATCTTTCAACTTATTTTTCTCTAGGAACGTATCAAAAAATAAATGAGAACTACATCGCGAGCTATTGATCTACAATATAATTTGCAAGTACTATCCAGACTAAGTTCATGATAAATTAAGTTCAGTTAATCATATTACTTAAGAACTCCCACTTAGATAGACATCCCTCAAGTCATCTAAATGATACGTGATCCAAATCAACTAAACCATGTCTGATCATCACGTGAGATGGAGTAGTCATCAATGGTGAACATCTCTATGTTGATCATATCTACTATATGATTCACGTTCGACCTTTCGGTCTCCAGTGTTCCGAGGCCATGTCTGTACATGCTAGGCTCGTCAAGTTTAACCCCAGTATTCCGCATGTGCAAAACTGTCTTGCACCCATTGTATGTGAACGTAGAACCTATCACACCCGATCTCACGTGGTGTCTCAGCACGACGAACTGTCGCAACGGTGCATACTCAGGGACAACACTTATACCTTGAGAATTTTAGTAAGGGATCATCTTATAATGCTACCGTCGTACTAAGCAAAATAAGATGCATAAAAGATAAACATCACATGCAATCAAATTATGTGAAATGATATGGTCATCATCATCTTGTGCCTTTGATCTCCATATCCAAAGCACTGTCATGATTTCTATCATCACCGGCTTGACACCTTAATCTCCATCATAGCGTCATTGTCATCTCGCCAACTATTGCTTCTCCAACGTATCTATAATTTTTGATTGTTCCATCCTATATTATATTCTGTTTTGGATGTTTAATGGGCTTTATTATACACTTTTATATTATTTTTGGGACTAACCTATTAACCGGAGGCCTAGCCCAAATTGCTGTTTTTTTGCCTATTTCGGTGTTTCGAAGGAAAATGATATCAAACGGAGTCCAAACGGAATGAAACCTTCGGGAACGTGATTTTCGGAACAAACGTGATCCAGTGGACTTGGAGTCTACGTAAAGCAATCAATGTGGAAGGCATGAGCCAGGGGGCGCGCCCACCTCCCCCAAGCGCGCCCTCCACCCTCGTGGGCCCCTCGTTGCTCCACCGACGTACTTCTTCCTCCTATATATACCCATATACCATGGAAACATCAGATACGGAGCCAAAACCCTATTTCCACCCTCGCAACCTTCTATACCCATGAGATCCATCTTGGGGCCTTTTTCGGCGCTCCACCGGAGGGGGCATTGATCACAGAGGGCTTCTATATCAACACCATAGCCTCTCCGGTGATGTGTGAGTAGTTTACCTTAGACCTTCGGGTCCATAGTTATTAGCTAGATGGCTTCTTCTCTTTCTTTGGATCTCAATACAAAGTTCTCCTCGATCTTCTTGGAGATCTATTCGATGTAATCTTCTTTTGCGGTGTGTTTGTCGAGATCCGATGAATTGTGGGTTTATGATCAAGTTTATCTATGAACAATATTTGAATCTCCTCTAAAATTCTTTTATGTATGATTGGTTATCTTTGCAAGTCTCTTCGAATTATTAGTTTGGTTTGGCCTACTAGATTGATCTTTCTTACAATGGGAGAAGTGCTTAGCTTTGGGTTCAATCTTGCGGTGTCCTTTCCCAGTGACAACAGGGGCAGCAAGGCACGTATTGTATTGTTGCCATCGAGGATAAAAAGATGGGTTTTATATCATATTGCATGAGTTTATCCCTCTACATCATGTCATCTTACTTAAAGCATTACTCTGTTCTTATGAACTTAATACTCTAGATGCATGCTGGATAGCGGTCGACGTGTGGAGTAATAGTAGTAGATGCAGAATCGTTTCGGTCTACTTGTCATGGACATGATGCCTATATACATGATCATACCTAGATATTCTCATAACTATGCTCAATTCTATCAATTGCTCGACAGTAATTCGTTTACCCACCGTAATACTTATGCTCTTGAGAGAAGCCACTAGTGAAACCTATGGCCCCCGTGTTTGTCTTCGTTCATATTAATCTTCCAACACTTAGCTATTTATATTGCCATTTATTTTACTTTGCATCTTTATTTCTCTTTATCATAAAAATACCAAAAATATTATCTTATCATATCTATCGGATCTCACTCTCTTAAGTGACCGTGAAGGGATTGACAACCCCTTTATTGCGTTGATTGCGAGGTTCTTATTTGTTTGTGTAGGTGCGTGGGACTCGAGCGTGATCTCCTACTGCATTGATACCTTGGTTCTCAAAAACCGTGGGAAATACTTATGCTACTTTACTGCACCACCCTTTCCTCTTCAAGGGAAAACCAACGCAGTGCTCAAGAGGTAGCAAGAAGGATTTATGGCACCGTTGCCAGGGAGATTCGCGCCAAGTCAAGTCAAGATTTGACTCCCAGTAATGAGCCATTTCTGGCGCCGTTGCCGAGGAGTCTACGCACAAGTCAAGACATACCAAGTACCCATCACAAACCCTTATCCCTCGCATTACATTATTTGCCATTTGCCTCTCATTTTCCTCTCCCCCACTTCACCATTGCCGTTTTATTCGCCCTCTCTTTTCCGCTCACCTTTCTTTCACCTTGTCGGAATCAAAAAAGGTTGGGGGTTCTCTCCCGAGTTTTAGTACTTTGGACAATCCTTCTATTCTCTCTAAACTCATAATTAATGATGCTATGGAAAGACCTACCGGAGTTATCAATGAGAATCTTAATAATTTTGATGAAGATGATTCCGAAATATTTCGTTATTTACTCGATGAATCTTTGAAAGATGCTTGGGATAGACTATTAAGGATCCGGGCCAGCTATGTCCCCCAATACCAAATTGAAATTTACTTAAAGACCTTTTATGTTGCCCTACCTTCTTCGTTTAAGCATGTCTTAGATTCTATATTTGAAGAAGGTTTTCTTGAAGGGGATGCCATAGATACTTATGAAAAGATGAAAACCATATTTGGGCACCCCATGAATGAGAAGGTTGAATCTACATCTCTTTTGCTCTCCTACCAAAATGAATCTACCAAAGAGATGAAAGCTAGCTTAGATGCAAATTTCCGTAAAATGCTTAATCTTTCTTCTACCATTAAGAGCCATGTGCTTTATCAAAATAGATAGATTAATGCCATAGATAATAAGTTTGCTCTTTTCTTCCCTAAAATCAAAGATGGCAGTACCTAGTTCTATCCTTGCTTTTATGCCTAGCTAAGGGCGTTAAACGATATCGCTTGTTGGGAGGCAACCCAATTTTATTTTTATTCCTTACCTTTTGCTCCTGTTTAGTAATAAATAATTTATCTATCCTATGTTTTGGTTGTGTTTTTTGTGTTTAATTAGTGTTTGGGCCATGTAGAACCGTTGGGAAGACTTGGGGAAAGTCTTTTTAACCTTGCTGTAAAAACAGAAACTTTAGTGCTCATGAGAATTGCTGCCATTTTTTATTGGAGAGTTATATTTAGTTAATTATTTTTGAAGATGATTAATAGATAACTTCCTCACGTCCAGCAATTTATTTTAGAATTGTTGGGGTTCCAGAAGTGGTCGAAACCTACAGATTACTACAGACTGTTCTGTTTTTGACAGATTCTGTTTTTCGTGTGTTGTTTGCTTATTTTGATGAATCTATGGCTAGTAAAAGATTTTATAAACCATAGAAAAGTTGGAATACAGTAGGTTTAACACCAATATAAATAAATAATGAGTTCATTACAGTACCTTTAAGTGGTGTTTTGATTTCTTTCGCTAACGGAGCTCACAAGATTTTCTATT
Source organism: Triticum dicoccoides (assembly GCF_002162155.2). NCBI lineage: Eukaryota > Viridiplantae > Streptophyta > Magnoliopsida > Poales > Poaceae > Triticum > Triticum dicoccoides. The sequence continues at coordinate 609,284,645 of NC_041382.1, read as the reverse complement.
TTGAGTTTTGTGTTGTGAAGTTTTCAAGTTTTGGGTAAAGACTTGATGGATTATGGAACAAGGAGTGGCAAGAGCCTAAGATTGGGTATGCCCATGGAACCCCAAGGTAATCTAAGGACACCAAAAATCCAAAGCTTGAGGATTCCCTGGAAGGCATCCCCTCTTTCGTCTTCGTCCATCGGTAACTTTACTTGGAGCTATATTTTTATTCACCACATGATATGTGTTTTGCTTGGAGTGTCTTGTATGATTTGCGTCTTTGCTTTTTAGTTTACCACAATCATCCTTGCTGTACACACCTTTTGAGAGAGACACACATGATACGGAATTTATTAGAATACTCTATGTGCTTCACTTATATCTTTTGAACTATATAGTTTTTGCTCTAGTGCTTCACTTATATCTTTTAGAGCACGGTGGTGGATTTGTTTTATAGAAACTATTGTTCTCTCATGCTTCACTTATATTATTTTTAGAGTCCTACAAAACAGCATAGTAATTTGCTTTAATCATAAAAATTAGTCCTAAGTGATAGGCATCCAAGATTAGTAAAAAAAGTCTTATGAGTGTGTTGAATACTATGAGAAGTTTGTTGCTTGATAATTGTTTTGAGATATGAATGGTGATATTAGAGTCATGCTAGTTGAGTGGTTATGAATTTGAGAAATACCTGTGTTAAAGTCTGTGATTCCCGTAGCATGCACGTATGGTGAATCGTTATGTGATGAAGTCGGAGCATGATTTATTTATTGATTGTCTTCCTTATGAGTGGCGGTCGGGGACGAGCGATGGTCTTTTCCTACCAATCTATCCCCCTAGGAGCATGTGCATAATACTTTGCTTTGATAACTTTTAGATTTTTGCAACAAGTATATGAGTTCTTTATGACTAATGTTATTGCTAGCCTCTCTAATACCGCGCACTTTTCGCCGGTATCATACACCCACCATATACCTTCCTCAAAACAGCCACCATACCTACCTACCATGGCATTTCCATAGCCATTCCAAGATATATTGCCATGCAACTTACCACCGTTTTGTTTACTATGACACATTTCATCATTGTCATAATTGCTTTGTGTGATCATGTAGTTGACATCGTATTTGTGGCAAAGCCACCGTTCATAATTCTTTCATACATGTAACTCTTGATTCATTGCATATCCCGGTACACTGCTGGAGGCATTCACATAGAGTCATATTTTGTTCTAAGTATTGAGTTGTAATTCTTGAGTTGTAATTCTTGAGTTGTAAGTGAATAAAGTGTGATGATCATAATTATTAGAGCATTGTCCCAAGTGAGAAAAGGATGATGGAGACTATGTTTCCCCCACAAGTCGGGATGAGACTCGGGAAGAAAAAAATAAAAAAAGGCCATAAAAAAAGGAGAAGGCCCCAAAAAAGATAGAAGGGACAATGCTACTATCCTTTTTCCACACTTGTGCTTCAATGTAGCACCATGATCTTCATGATAGAGAGTCTCCTATGATATCACTTTCATATACTAGTAGGAATTTTTCATTATAGAACTTGGCTTTTATATTCCAATGATGGGCTTCCTCAAAATGCCCTAGGTCTTCATGAGCAAGCGAGTTGGATGCACACCCACTAGTTTCTTTTGTTGAGCTTTCATATACTTATAGCTCTAGTGCATCTGTTGCATGGCAATCCCTACTCACTCACATTGATATCTATTGATGGGCATCTCCATAGCCCGTTGATAGGCCTAGTTGATGTGAGACTATATTCTCCTTTTTATCTTCTCCACAACCACCATTCTATTCCAAATATAGTGATATGTTCATGGCTCACACTCATGTATTGCGTGAAGATTGAAAAAGTTTGAGAACACCAAAAGTATGAAACAATTTCTTGGCTTATCATCGGGGTTGTGGATGATTTAAATATTTTGTGTGATGGAGATAGAGCAGAGCCAGACTATATGATTTTGTAGGGATAACTTTATTTGGCCATGTTATTTTGAGAAGACATAATTGCTTAGTTAGTATGCTTGAAGTATTATTATTTTTATGTCAATATTAAACTTTTGTCTTGAACCTTTCGGATCTGAATATTCATACCACAAATAAGAGAATTACATTGAAAATTATGCTGAGTAGCATTCCACATCAAAAAATCTGTTTTTATCATTTACCTACTCGAGGACGAGCATGAATTAAGCTTGGGGATGCTTGATACGTCTCCAACGTATCTCTAATTTTTGATTGTTCCATGCTATATTATATTATGTTTTGGATGTTTAATGGGCTTTATTATACACTTTTATATTATTTTCCGGACTAACCTATTAACCGGAGGCCCAGCCAAAATTGCTGTTTTTTGCCTATTTCAGTGTTTCGAAGGAAAAAGATATCAAACAGAGTCCAAACGGAATGTAACCGTTGGGAATGTGATTTTCGGAACAAACGTGATCCAGAGGACTTGGAGTCTACTTAAAGCAATCAACCAGGAAGGCACGAGGCAGGGGGCGCGCCCACCTCCCCGAGGCGCGCCCTCCACCCTCGTGGGCCCCTTGTTTCTCCACCGACGTACTTCTTCCTCCTATATATACCCATATACCCTGGAAACATCAGATACGGACCCAAAACCCTATTTCCACCGCCGCAACCTTCTGTACCCGTGAGATCCCATCTTGGGGTCTTCTCCGGCGCTCCGTCGGAGGGGGCATTGATCATGGAGGGCTTCTACATCAACACCATAGCCTCTCCGATGATGTGTGAGTAGTTTACCTCAGACCTTCGGGGTCCATAGTTATTTGCTAGATGTCTTCTTCTCTATCTTTGGATCTCAATACAAAGTTCTCCTCGATCTTCTTGGAGATCTATTCGATGTAATCTTCTTTTGCGGTGTGTTTGTCGAGATCCGATGAATTGTGGGTTTATGATCAAGTTTATCTATGAACAATATTTGAATCTCCTCTGAAATTCTTTTATGTATGATTGGTTATCTTTGCAAGTCTCTTTGAATTATCAGTTTGGTTTGGCCTACTAGATTGATCTTTCTTGTAATGAGAGAAGTGCTTAGCTTTGGGTTCAATCTTGCGGTGTCCTTTCCCAGTGACAGCAGGGGCAACAATGCACGTATTGTATTGTTGCCATCGAGGATAAAAAGATGGGGTTTATATCATATTGCATGAGTTTATCCCTCTACATCATGTCATCTTACTTAAAGCATTACTCTGTTCTTATGAACTTAATACTCTAGATGCATGCTGGATGGCGGTCGATGTGTGGAGTAATAGTAGTAGATGCAGAATCATTTCGGTCTACTTGTCACGGACGTGATGCCTATATACATGATCATACCTAGACATTCTCATAACTATGCTCAATTCTATCAATTGCTCGACAGTAATTTGTTTACCCACCATAATACTTATGCTCTTGAGAGAAGCCACTAGTGAAACCTATGGCCCCCGGGTCTATCTTCCTTCATATTAATCTTCCAACACTTAGCTATTTCTATTGCCGTTTATTTTACTTTGCATCTTTATTTCTCTTTATCATAAAAATACCAAAAATATTATCTTATCATATCTATCAGACCTCACTCTCATAAGTGACCGTGAAGGGATTGACAACCCCTTTATCGCATTGGTTGCGAGGTTCTTATTTGTTTGTGTAGGTGCGTGGGACTCGAGCGTGATCTCCTACTGGATTGATACCTTGGTTCTCAAAAACTGAGGGAAATACTTACACTACTTTACTACATCACCCTTTCATCTTGAAGGGAAAACCAACGCAGTGCTCAAGAGGTAGCAATGTCTTGACCATATCACATCACAACATGCCCTGCAAAAACAAGTTAGGCGTCCTCTACTTTGTTGTTGCAAGTTTTGCGTGGCTGCTACGGGCTTCTAGTAAGAACTGTTCTTACCTACGCATCAAAACCACAACGGTGATCTATCAAGTTTGCTGTTTTAACCTTCAACAAGGACCGGCCGGAGTCAAATTCGATTCAACTAAAGTTGGAGAAATAGACACCCGCCAGCCACCTTTATGCAAAACTAGTTGCATGTCTGTCGGTGGAACCAGTCTCATGAACGTAGTCATGTAAGGTTGGTCCAGGCCGCTTCATCCAACAATATCGCCGAATCAAAATAAGACATTGGTGGTAAGCAGTATGATGATCACCGCCCACAACTCTTTGTGTTCTACTCATGCATATCATCTACGCATAGACCTGGCTCGGATGCCACTATTGGGAAACGTAACATGCAATTTCAAAAAAAATCCTACGCTCACGCAAGATCTATCTTGGAGATGCATAGCTAGGAGAGGGGAAGAATGTGTCCACTCACCCTCGTAGACCAAAAGCGGAAGCGTTTGACAACGTGGTTGATGTAGTCGAACTTCTTCTTGTTCCGACCGATCAAGCACCGAACGTGCGACGCCTCCGAGTTCTGCACACGTTCAGCTCGATGACGTACCTCAAACTCTTGATCTAGCAAAGTGTCGAGGGAGATTTCCATCAGCATGACGGCGTGGTCATGGTGACGGTGAAGTGATCTATGCAGGGCTTCGCCTAATTAAGCACTATGTGAATATGATCGGAGGCGTAAACTATGGAGGGGGCGCTACACATGGCTAGGAATCAATGTTGTGTGTTCTAGCGGTGCCCACTCATATATATAGGTTGGAGGGGAGGAGAGGCAGCCAAGGGGGTGCCCCAAGTAGGAGGAATCCTACTTGGGCGCCTCCTAGTTCGGCCTCCCCCTTCCATATTCATCCGGAGGGGGAAGGAAGGAGGAGGGAGGAGATAAGTAAGGGGGAGGCCGAATCCCTCCCTTCCTTTCTCTCTTTCTCTCTTTCCTTTCCCCTTATTTTGGCCTACATGGGGCACACTAGCCCCCTAGGGGCTGGTATGTCCCCTTCTTGGCCCATTAGGACCATGTAGTTGCCGAGGGGATGCATGGAACCCCTTCCGGTGACCCGATATGTACCCGGTACCCCCAGAACACTTCCGGTGTCCGAGTATCATTGTCCTATATATGAATCTTTACCTCTCGACCATTTAGAGACTCCTCGTCATGTTCGTGATCTCATCTGGGACTTTGAACAACATTCGGTCACCAAATCACATAACTCATATAATACAAAATCATCATCGAACATTAAGCGTGCAGACCCTATGGGTTCGAGAACTATGTAGACATGACCGAGACACCTCTCCGGTCAATAACCAACAGCGGAACCTGGATGCTCATATTGGTTCCTACATATTCTACGAAGATCTTTATCGGTCAAACCGTAATGACAACATACTTAATTACCATTGTCATTGGTATGTTACTTGCTTGAGATTCGATCATCGGTATCTTCAGACCTAGTTCAATCTCGTTACCGGCAAGTCTCTTTAGTTGTTCCGTAATACATCATCCCGTAACGAACTCATTAGTCACTTTCCTTGCAAGGCTTCTTATGATGTGTATTACCAAGAGGGCCGAGAGATACCTCTCCGATACTCGGAGTGACAACTCCTAATCTCGAACTATGCCAACCCGACAAACACTTTCGGAGATACCTGTAGAGCATCTTTATAACACTACACAAAAATACACTTCCGTGATGATACGTGTTTGTCACAGTAGGTCGCGTTTTTTGTCATGCATGTACATCCATGACGATTATATGATAGAATCAAGATAGTCATACCTGTGCTGTCGTAGAAGTGTACCATGACATTACCAAAATTATCATCACGGAAGTGTCCACTTCCATGACGATAAATCATGTGTCATAGAAGTGCTTTCATCAAGGGTGACCGACACGTGGCATCCACCGTAACGGAATGCCGTTAAGCTATCGGGTCGGATTTTGGATCCGATAACCCATTAACAGCCTTGACCAATGGGAAATTTCCACGTGTAAAATTCTGATTGGCCGAAGGAAACACGTGTTGCCTCACCGTTGGGATAGATGTCATCCACTCATTGGACAGGAGACGCCTATGATAGGTCGACACGTGGCACGGCCCAACAGTGGCCCATTCCCGTTGTCGGTGTCAAAACCGGCAGATCTCGGGTAGGGGGTCCCGAACTATGCGTCTAGGCCAGATGGTAACAGGAGGCAGGGGACACAAAGTTTTACCTAGGTTCGGGCCCTCTTTATGGAGGTAAAACCCTACGTCTTGCTTGATTGATATTGATGATATGGGTGTTACAAGAGTAGATCTACCACGAGATCAGAGAGGCTAAACCCTAGAAGCAAGCCTATGGTATGATTGTATGTTGCGATTGTTGTCCTACGGACTAAAGCCCTCCGGTTTATATAGACACCGGAGAGGTCTAGGGTTACACAAGGTCGGTTACAAAAGAGGAGACATCCATATACATATTGCCTAGCTTGCCTTCCACGCCAAGTAGAGTCCCATCCGGACACGAGACAAAGTCTTCAATCTTGTATCTTCATAGTCTAACAGTCCGGCCAATGGAGATAGTACGGCTGTCCGGAGACCCCCTAATCCAGGACTCCCTCAGTAGCCTCTGAACCAGGCTTCAATGACGATGAGTCCGGCCCGCAGTTTGTCTTCGGCATTGCAAGGCAGGTTCCTTCTCCGAATACATCACAGAAGAATTTGAATACAAGGATAGTGTCCGACCCTGCAAAATAAGTTCCACACTTCGCAGTAGAGAATAATGCTTTCGCAGATCTAATCCGCTAGCTTGCTTTGGCAACATGACGTTATGTCATGGCCCGGTGATTATTCGAACCGTTTCTTTTAACCAGCCCCGCACATAACGCGAGGCAGTTTTTCGACACGTCTTGTCAAAGAAGAGATCGTGTCCCCCTATTACGGGATTCTCATCAATACGGGCGTGGGTAACCTAACCACGCCATCAATTGCGGTGCTTGGGGGATAAGCGAGTTTTACTAGGCAAGTGGGGACATTTAATTTTGTCCGCCCATATAAAGGGATAAGGATTCACCTTTCTATCCATGCCTTCTTCCTCCTCTGCTCATCCGCTCCCGCATACTCGAGCTCTAGCGCCCAAGCTCTCACTTGCACCACAACCTTCTCCAACCATGTCCGTAGCGGGAGGCAAGTGGATGGTCTCTGTCGGTGTCAAAACCGGCGGATCTCGGGTAGGGGGTCCCGAACTGTGCGTCTAGGCCAGATGGTAACAGGAGGCAAGGGACACGAAGTTTTACCCAGGTTTGGGCCCTCTTGATGGAGGTAAAACCCTACGTCCTGCTTGATTAATATTGATGATATGGGTAGTACAAGAGTAGATCTACCACGAGATCGGAGAGGCTAAACCCTAGAAGCTAGCCTATGGTATGATTGTTGTTCTGTATGTTGTCCTACGGACTAAAACCCTCCGGTTTATATAGACACTGGAGAGGGTTAGGGTTACACAAAGTCGGTTATAATGGTAGGAGATCTACATATCCATATTGCCAAGCTTGCCTTCCACGCGAAGGAAAGTCCCTTCCGGACACGGGACGAAGTCTTCAATCTTGTATCTTCATAGTCCAGGAGTCCGGTCGAAGGTATAGTCTGGCCATCCGGACACCCCCTAATCCAGGACTCCCTCAGTAGCCCCTGAACCAGGCTTCAATGATGACAAGTCCGACGCGCAATTTGTCTTCGGCATTGCAAGGCGGGTTCCTCCTCCAAGTACTTCATAGAAGATTTTGAACACAAAGATATTGTCCGGCTCTGCAAAATAAGTTTCCACATATTGCCATAGAGAGAATAATATTTACACAAATCTAATCCGCTGACGTATTCCGTAGTGTGACGCACCACGACCAAGCCTTTATTCGAATCATTTTATTATCCCACCTCAGTGCGTCATGCGAGGCGGTTTCCTTGGCATGTCTTGTCGAAGCAGAGATCGTGTCCCCTTATTCCGGGATTCTCATCAATACGGGTGTGGGTAACCCAACCGCTTCTAGGACTCCTAGACTATAGGCAAGTCCAAACGGCCACGGAGAGGACGCTTGATATTTACCCTCTTTATAAAGGGACAAGGCTTTTACTCTTTTCCCTCCCGTGCTCAATCGAATCCTTCCCCCACCTCAAGCTCAAACACCCAAAGTTTAGGTCAGGTGCTCCGAACCTTCAATCATGTCTGGATCTAGCCTTCAAGGCCGATGGGTGCCTTCCTCCGTCACGGAAGAAGACATCAAAAAGTTGAGGGAGGCCAGATATCTGACCGCCGAGGTTTTGCATCGGCTGCCTGCCCGAGGGCAGGCCGTCCCCTCCCCCAAACCCAACGAGAATGTCGTATTTGTCTCCCACTTCCTCCGAGGTCTAGGTCTTGCTCTGGATCCTTTCGTCAGGGGTTTGATGTTTTATTACGGGCTAGATTTCCATGATCTAGCTCCAGACTCCTTTCTTCATATCATGACATTTATTGTCGTGTGTGAGGCCTTCCTCCGGGTTACCCCTCACTTTGGCCTGTGGCTCAAGACCTTTGAAGTAAAGCCGAAGATGATCGAGGGGCAACATGCAGCGTGTGGAGGTGCCTCAATACGCGAGATGACGGGAGCTCCATGGCCCAAAGGTTCCATTCGAGAGGTGTCTGAATTGTGGCAACAAGAGTGGTTCTACATCACGGCTCCTAGAAGTGCCAAGTGGGCGGCCGCCCCTGTTTTCCGCTCGGGCCCTCCACCACAGCTGATGTCATGGATCAGCAGAGGTCTGAGCTGGGGTCCAGCCAAGGATGTGCCTATACTACAAAGCCGCATTCGAGATCTCTTCAATGGAGATTTTAGTTTGGTTGCGGTAATACAAGTTACGCTGGTTCGTCAAGTCCAGCCTTGCAAACGCCGGCCCCTTCGCTTGTGGGAGTTCAATCCCGCGGGACCGCGTGTCATTCAAAATTTCCTCGGCCTGACGCACGACGAGATGTATAAGTCATTCTTCGGACCTTAGGTAGAGTGTCCGGAAATTACCAAGGACTTGGGCCTGAGCAGTAACCGCGCCGCCGAACAGGTAAGGAATCTTCCGGCCGAACATACTATCTCTCACTTGTTACGAAGTTATTTCTGAGAGCTCACTTTTTGACCAGGACTAGTTAACAAAGGCGAAGTAGATTCGGTGTTCGGCCCCCCTCCCCGAGGGTTTGGAGAATCCGGTATTGGAAAAGATGCTCCAGGTCGCACCTTGCCCGGAGCCCTTGAAGGAAGATACTGGGGAGGATAATACGGGCGGACGCGGGCCCCCAATGCTGCCCATTCTAACCGAGGGAGCGAGCGTCTTCATGAAGGATGACGACCGGAGGAAGAAAAGGACTGCGCCCGGCGAGTCAGAAGCCGAAGCTTCCAAACGGGAGAAGAAGTCTCCCACAGAGGGTCCTATCTTGGGGGGTGCTTTTGCCGCACAAAGTCCGCGGGGGATCAATTCGCCAGCGAGTCGTAAGTGACCCAAAATACTTTAATAGTACAGGTATGCCATCTTTTTCTTCTGAGAAAATAACCACCGCATATATCTTTGTAGTTCGGGCCTTAGCCCCTCTCAAATGAGCTCGTCTTCGGGGGATCTTCTTCCAGAGATGATGGAGAGTGAAACGCCTCCTCCGGACTCTTCCGCTCCGCAAGCGGGCGACCCCGAAGTGTCGTCGTGGAGGGCCTCTCTGAGTCCGGTGAGGCCAGAAGATAATCCCATTGACCCCCGAAGCTCCGAGTGTCCGACTCCCGAAGAGAGCAGACAAAAGAGTCCGGCACCGTCTGCTGTGCAATTGGATGTTCTGAGGGAGTTGGTGGGGCGAGCGGCCATCTCAGATGAACACCGTGTGCTGATGAATAAGGTGATGGGGAGAATCTTGTCCGCCGAAAGCGGATTGCATGAAGCTTTTATGAGTCTACTAATAGGCTTTGAGGTACGTAAAAATAATGTATGATAATCCTGCACATGCTAGGTGTGCCCTGTGTAGATAGTAGCCCCTGAGACTCTGGTTGTCGTCGGAAATGACGACGAACAGAGGCTCATATTCCCATGTAATAACCATACTGCCTCTATGTGTAGGTGATGGAAGCTTCGGTGGCTAGCCGGACTAACGAGTTTGCCAATTTAAAACGGCAGTTGGATGCGGCAGACGCCGACATCGAGCTTGTTAACAAAAGGCTTGACGAGGCATAGGGTAAGTGTCATTATCTGGTAAACGCCACATAGTAAGAGCAGCATGATGCCAGCATCTTTAATACGTTGTGACTGCAGATGGAGCTGCCACTGTTGAAGCCTTGCGGGCGGAACTTGCCCGAGCCAAGGAACAAGTGAGGTTTGGTAATGCGGCTGCTTTGAAGGCGGCCAAAGAGTTGAAAGCCGAGAAGGCCGTGCATGGCGAGAGCCGGGATAAGATGGCCAAGATGGACATAGAATTAAAAGCCGTCGCCAACCGTTGCCGGGTTCTTGAAAAGGAAAACCTAGCGAAGGCATTAGACCTTGAGAAGGCTGCTGCGACGAGGAAAGACATCCGCTCTGCTATGAGGGTGAAGAAGGAGGAGCTGCGGGAAGCCGGGGATATTGTAGCTGGGAAATCCTTTATGTTGCGGAGGAAGTTCGGAGATCCATAGTACGCCACTCTAGATCGGTTGTGGAGTTCAGAGAATGTGTATATGGATTTGGCGGCGAGTGCTGCCGATGCGGCCAAGTACTTCCAGGGTCAGACAGACCGTGAAGTAGACTAGCTGTTTTGGAGAAAATTCCATTCTCCCGAACGTCCGATTTCATTGACTGACCAATTAACTGAATGGGCCGAACTGAATAGGTTGTCCGGACTCGCCATGAGGTCTGTTGTGGATCAGCTATGGCCGGAAAGGCCAAAGCCGAACAGCTATTTCAGCTTGGTGCAGCAGTTCCTTGACGTGGTGCTGCGCATTAATGCGATGAAGAGGTCGGCGTGCATAGAGGTCTCACGGATGGCCTTTGCCCATGTTAAAGCATACTGGGCGGAGATGGATGCTACCACTGTTGTAGCGCGGGATTCGGCCATAGGCCGAATGGCTGCTGAGCACTACTTTGAAGAAGTTCTTGAGGGTGCTCGTTTGATAGAGACCCAGTGCTCAAAAAATATTATGTTTGAGTGAGATGTAATGTCATTGTAAGCGAAATGCTTTTATAAATTTTTATAAGGCTATTTTTATACTTTTTCCTGAAAGTAATATGATGCCTCCTGGGCGGCCATTTATGTATACATGTGTATAACCTGAAAGATTGCAGCCGTCGGCTTCGACCCCCACGCATATAATGCGGAGGTGCTCGCAAAAAACATGCGTTTACACTTAACCCAACGTCTTGGTCCTATTAAGGAGGTGATAGCGGAGCGAGCGAGGCAACCGGACTATAATGCTTTAACACTTTCACTTAGCCATAGGAGTTTGACAGTGGGGCTACTAGATAGCCCCTGGTGGCTCTGCACTCTCCCGATCCCGGGGTGCGTACATGCCTGGCCGGAAAACGGCCCTTCGTTAAGGCGGAGGAATTCTAACATTCCAATAGGTCATCGAGTGGTTGACCAGTCTCATGCTATATCATGATAGTCAGTTTTCGGCTTTCCCTACTGAGGTGCTCGTCCGGATGAACCAGGGCACAATCGCAGTAGTTCTCCTGGTGCTACCTTAGCCGGTAAAGCGGAACGTAAGGCACCAAAACACTGGATCCAGGCAAACCCAACATTTGACCAAAGACAATGATTCGGAGCTGATGCATATAGGGCCAAACTCACGACGCCGAACACTCCCTAAGGTATTCGGTCTTTGTGGTATAAACCGGGCCTAAATAATGGCCTTTGTAGGAAGCCCCTTGTGTCCAGGTACGTGCACTGTTCTGGCGTGGCCACATGCCAAGACGTCAACATCCTTCTCAACGGTGGATATCTATCAACAAGAGACAGTAAAAAAGGTTTACGCAGGGTCTTAATCTAAAAAGAATCCTTGGAGCGGGTCCCTGCTGCACGTCTGCGCCTGTGTCTCCGTTGTGCCGTATCCTGGACGGGTGTAGCACGATGATCATCTATAAAAGAGAGGAATTTAGGTGAAAAAGTTGTCGTGCAAAAAGATAGTTTTTAAAGAAACCATGTATAATTCAAGATGAAAAAAATTGCCACTTGTCTGCGCGTTGAGCCCCTTGTATTGGCAAATAGGGGTGTGACCGTTTATTCGGTATGAATAGCAGCACCGGACTTGATTAGTTGTGTCTGAGGTCTTGACGACCTATTGGATGCTTTCGCTGGTCCGGGCGCCTTTAGTGTGCGGCTGCCAAGGCAGCCGCACTCTCTTCGGCGCGCAGAGATCGCTTGATATTTCCTTTCACTGAAATGATGCCACGTGGACCGGGCATCTTGAGTGTGAGGGAGGCGTAGTGTGGTATTGCATTAAAGCGAGCGAAAGCTTCGCGTCCGAGCAGTGCTTGATAGCCGCTTTGGAACGGAGCGATGTGGAAGATTAAATGCTCGCGACAGAAGTTATCAGGGGAGCCGAATATAACTTGTAGTAGGATGGAGCCCGTACAATGAGCCCCTAGGCCTGGCGTTACTCCTTTAAAGGTAGTATTGCTATGGCGAATTTTTGTTGGGTCTAACCCCATCCCGCGGATTGTATCCTGATATATTAGGTTTAGACTGCTGCCACCATCCATCAAGACTCGTGTGAAGTGATATCCGCCAATTACTGTGTCTAATACCAGGGCAGCCCATCCTGCGCGTCGGATACTTGCTGAGCAATCACGATGGTCGAAAGTGATCGGTTGAGACGACCAGTGGCAGGACTTCGCGGTGACATGCACTTGGGTATATTTTCCTGGTAGTGCCGCGTCGTTTTTTCCCTTGAGTACGTGTAACACGTTTACTATTTTCACTTCTGGTGGAAATTTCTTTTGTTCCCCAGTGTCTTGCTTGGGAGGCTCGTCCTCGTCTTCACTTGGTGTATCCTCCCCCTTGTGTACGGTGTTGAGCTTGCCGGACTGCTTGAAGACCGACCATTCTCTGTGGGTATGATTAGCAGGTTTACCAGGGGCACTATGGATCTGACATACTTGGTCCAGAATTTTGTTGAGGCTAGACAGTTCATCCCTGGTGCCTTTAGAGGGCGGCTTTTGTTGACCTGGCCGAGAGCTTTTGAATCCGGCGTTTACTGCCGTGCCCTCAGTGCTGTCTTCTTTATTCTGGCGTTTGTTATTACTGTTGTGCCATGATTTCCTGTTTCCATCTCTAACTTCAGATGTACTTGGGTCGCTGGTGCTGCATCTGGCTAGCCAGCTGTCCTCACCCGCGCAAAAGCGGGTCATGAGGTTTGTTAATGCGGCCATCGTTCTTGGCTTATTTTGGCCGAGGTGTCTGGTGAGCCATTCGTCACGGACGCTATACTTAAAAGCTGCCAAGGCTTCGGCATCCGGACAGTCGACAATCTGGTTCTTTTTAGTAAGAAACCTGTTCCAAAGTTTTCGGGCTAACTCTCCGGGCTATCGAGTTATATGACTCAAATCGTCCGCATCCGGAGGTCGGACATAAGTCCCTTGAAAATTTGCCCGAAAGGCGTCTTTGAGCTCTTCCCAACTTCCAATTGAGCTTTCGGGGAGGCCTTTAAGCCAGTGACGAGCTGGCCCTTTGAGCTTGAGGGGTAAGTACTTGATGGCGTGGAGATCATCTCCTCGAGCCATATGGATATGAAGGATGTAGTCCTCAATCCAGACCCCAGGGTTTGTTGTTCCGTCATAAGTCTCTATGTTTACAGGTTTGAATCCCTCTGGAAATTCATGGTCCAGCACATCATCAGTGAAACATAGGGGGTGTGCGGCACCCCTGTAGCTGGGTGTACCGCGTTGTTCGGATGTTTGTTGTGTTGCATTGTATGCTGGGGTGCGCTTGCCATAGATGGATCTTGTTGCGTCGTCCTTTGGGTGCGAGCCCTCGCATGGGTCGCATGTTGTATTGTGAGTGGCGTTGTATGCCGCTCTGTGTTAGTAGAGGGGTCGTCTATCCGGCCAGGTGGCTGCTTTGATATTTGGTTGTGGGGGGTCTGAGGCCTCCTCATCGAATTCAGGTAGCAGCTTCCGCTTTGGGTAGCTCTTGGAGGGGCGATTGTCGCCATACCTCGCTGCTGTGTTGAGTATTTTACTCCATCTGATTTGGAGTGTGTCTTGCACAGCCTTGAGCCTTTGCTTCTGCTTTTTTAGACTCCTCGCGGTGGCAACAAGCCTTTTACGGGCATTCTGCTGCTCCGGGTGCCTGTCCGGCGTTATGTCGTCCGGACCATTATCCTTGATAGAATTTGTTTGTTCGGTTTGATTATCCAGATTGCCATTGTCCAACAGTGGTTCGCCCTGCTCCAGCGCTGGGTCTGTGTGATCGTTATTTCTGTCGAGGCGGGATTTGGGGCAGCGCTTGCATCGCCGCTTTGACTGCTTCTCGAGGGAACAAGCCTTCGGTGCGTCCTTCCGCTCCTCGTCGTCATCTTTTGGTGCGTCCACCATGTTTACGTCATATGACGAGGTGGCTTTCCCGGGGCCAATAGGCGCTGGTTCTTCATTGTCTCTTTCATCGGCGTCCATACCGTTGATGTCTTCGGAGTCGAAGTCGAGCATGTCGGTTAAATCGTCGATAGTGGCTACAAAGTGGGTGGTGGGTGGGCTTTGAATTTCTTCATCGTCCGTATTCCAACCTTGCTGAACGTAGTCCGGCCAGGTCTCTCCTGATAAAGAGAGAGACTTTAGTGTCTTCAGAATATCGTCGAAAGGCGAGTGCTGAAAGATGTCCGCGGCAGTAAACTCCATGATTGCCGCCCAATCGGATTTGATCGGCAGGGGCGCGGAGGGTTCGGAGTCAGGAGAGGAGTCCGGTTCCTTGGAGTCATGAGTCTCGTGGAGTGCGGGGCTGGTGTTCGGCTCGATCGCCATTGGGATCGCAACCCCCGAGGCGGCGTCCAACCACCCATCCTCGATCGGCGCAGTTGGCTCCGAATTAAGGGTCGAAGTCGATGCGGGTGCGGCCTCTAGGGCACTGTTCGGCGGCGGAGCTAGATCACGCTCGTCGTGATAGTGCGGCGCGCTCGGCAGTGGCTCGAATCCGTCGAGGATCAAGTCCCCGCGGATGTCAGGCGTGTGGTTTAAACTTCCAAATCTGACCTGACGGCCAGGGGCATAGCTTTCGATCTGCTCCAGATGGCCAAGTGAATTGGCCCGCAGTGCGAAGCCGCCGAAGACGAAGATCTGTCCGGGGAGGAAGGTCTCACCCTGGACTGCATCACTATTGATGATCGTAGGAGCCATCAAGCCTAACGGCGACGACACAGAGGAACTCTCAATGAAAGCACCAATGTTGGTGTCAAAACCGGTGGATCTCGGATAGGGGGTCCCGAACTGTGCGTCTAGGCCGGATGGTAATAGGAGGCAAGGGACACGAAGTTTTACCCAGGTTCGGGCCCTCTTGATGGAGGTAAAACCCTACGTCCTGCTTTATTAATATTGATGATATGGGTAGTATAAGAGTAGATCTACCACGAGATCGGAGAGGATAAACCCTAGAAGCTAGCCTATGGTATGATTGTTGTTCTATATGTTGTCCTACGGACTAAAACCCTCCGGTTTATATAGACACCGAAGAGGGTTAGGGTTACACAAAGTCGATTATAATGGTAGGAGATCTACATATCCGTATCGCCAAGCTTGCCTTCCATGCCAAGGAAAGTCCCTTCCGGACACGGGACGAAGTCTTCAATCTTGTATCTTCATAGTCCAGGAGTTCGGTCGAAGGTGTAGTCCGGCCATCCGGACACCCCCTAATCCAGGACTCCCTCAGTCTCCTCCGTCACGGAGGGAGACATCAAGAAACTGAGCAGAGCTGGATACCTGCACGACGACATCGCGCACCGGCTCCCAGATGAGGGACAGCTCATCCCCACCCCCGAGCCCCATGAGAGGGTGGTATTCCTCACTCATTTCCTCCGCGGACTGGGATTTCCTCTCCATCCCTTCGTCCGGGGGCTCATGTTTTATTACGGCCTGGATTTCCACGATCTGGCCCCGAACTTCATACTCAACATCTCGGCGTTTATCGTCGTGTGCGAGGCCTTCCTCCGCATCAAGCCCCACTTTGGCTTATGGCTGAAGACCTTCAATGTCAAGCCGAAGGTAGTGAGCGGACGCCAGGCAGAGTGCGGAGGTGCCATGGTGGGTAAGATGCCCAACATCACATGGCTCGAGGGCACCTTCGTGGACAACATAAAGGGGTGGCAATTGGGGTGGTTCTATATCACCGAGCTGCGCGACCCCGCATGGGTAGCAGCCCCTGAGTTCCGATCTGGCATCCCCATGCGGCTCACCTCCTGGAAAGAGAATGGCCTATCCTGGGGTAATTCAAAAGATCTAACCGGACTCCAGTCATGTATTCAGAACATGGTGGATAAGAAGCTCAAGCTTGCCAACATAGTCCAGGTTATGCTCGTTCGCCGGATACTCCCGTGCCAACAACGGGAGTTTACCGTGTGGGAGTTCAATCTGGCGCAGCACCGAATTCTGAACAGGCTCTTCGACACGACTCATGAAGATGCCTGGAGGGTGCTGTTCAAGGGCGCCGCGGTCCCTCCCCCCATTACTGAGGATCGCGGATTCAGCGCGAAGCGCCACGCCAGTGCGGTAAGTTGTTTTACCTCTTACATGATATTTGTTTATATATATATATATATATATATATATATATATATATATATATATATATATATATATATATATATATATAGATTGGCTCTATGCGGGATCTAAACTCCCGTAATTTTGACAGGACTAGCAGAAGATGGCCGGACAGATTGACTGTCCGGCTCCCTTGCCCGAAGGCCACGCAGACGCTCTTCTAACGAAGATGCTGACTCCAGCCCCTTATAAGGTGCCGGAGAAGGCCAAGAAGGCCAAGGGAGCTCGAAAGAGTTCCTGACGCCAGGCGTCGTCGGACTCACCGTCCGATGACTCTGCGGTGCACTCTTCCCCAAAGACGAGGAAGAGGAAGAGGAGGCTCCCCCACCGACTGGGGGAGACAAGAAAAGGAAGGCCGCCCCAACTAGGGAGGCCGAAGGGTCCAAGAAGGGAAGGACGCTCCTTCCGGACAGCTCCACCGCCGCCGACGAAAGTGAAGATGAGTGGTTGCCTAGGGGCAAGCCCCAGGGGAGATCGTAAGTATTCGGATACCAAAGTAACCCATATGATTCCTTTGTCGCATTGCTTTCCCTAACGCCGAACTCAATTGTGCAGGCCGCCCCGAGCCAATATCGAGGTATCCCTGGACGGCTCCCTGGATAGCGATCCAGTCCCAACGGCCACCTCCCCTTATCCGGCCGACGACACCGAGGTGCTGTCTCAAGAGGCACCGGATCGGGGGGGAGAGTCACGGAGGCGCCTCAAGGTGACCTTCCGGACTCCGGGAGCCGTGGGGACGGGGTCCCCGGAAGCTTCAAGTTCGGCCCTTAGCTGAACACCGCGCCGGACCCTCCAATGGATCCGAGCTCGGGCAGGCGGTCCCCTTCTAAGGAGGGTGAGACGCCAGTGCCGGTGACCTCTATCCACCCAGAGGCGCCGGACACTATGTTGGAAGCACTTCGCAGCGCTTCCATCAAGGAGGAGCACCGCACTATCATGAGTGCGGTGATCCAGAAGGTTCAGTCTGCCAAGAGCGGATTGACTGAAGCCTGTAGTAGCCTTCTAACAGGCTTCGAGGTAAGTATTTTAAAATGTAGTAGAAGTGTTACCGCATAGACAGTAGCCCCTGATGCTTTGTTCAGTGTTCACAAAGAAAAGCCGAACAGAGGATCAAATAATATCGCAGGAGTCTAATATAAGTATGTCAATATGCATGTGCAGGCTTCGCTGCTGGCGTCCGCCGCACTAGCTGCGAAGGTCGCCGTACTGAAGGAGGCCCTCGACGGGTCCCGGAAAGAGCTCGGCCTTCCTAAGAGGCAGCTCGAGGAGAACAAGGGTAAGTAATACCCCGTCTATAGATGAAAAAAAGGACGCGATTGCTAAATGACACGATCACTATATGTTTGCCAGGGGCCACGACCGAGGTGGCGACCCTGAAGCAAGTGTTGTCCCAGGCCGAAGAAAAGGTGGCCCAGGAGCGCACCGAGCGAGAGAGGCACGAGGCTCGAGTGGGCGAGGTGCAGCAAGAGCTCCAGGCTCTCGTGACAAAGCACGAGGTGTTGGAGCTTGACTTGAAGACGAGAGAGTCTAAGCTTGTCGCGGCCCGTGAGAGCGCGAAGAGTGCCAAGGCCAAGGCCCAGAAGGTCCTTGAGGAGATCGACGCGATGAAGAAGATAGCGGCGGGTAAGGCTTTCTATATGCAAAGCAAGCATGCAATGGTGAATTACCGATTACTTACCCGAATCCGGAGCTCTTCAGGAGCATTCGCAGATTTGCCCCGCAGTGTGTTCGATGCCGCACTATTGTACCAGGTCGAGGACGGAAGCTCGACGGAGAAGCTGTTCTGGTCTCAGTATGCTGAGGAAGAACATCCGGTGCCAATGAGCGACCAGCTGAAGCAGATGGCCGAGCTACATAAGGCGGCCGATCAGGCCATGAAGGGCTTCATAGTCCGGTTGTGGCGTAGCGACGCCCTTCCGAACAGCTTCTTCGGCCTGGTGAGGCGGCTTGTGGATGCCTTCCCACGGTTGGAGGTCGTCAAGTGATCCGTTTGCATTGAAGGTGCACGTCGGGCCTTCGCCCGTGTAAAAACGCAGTGGGTCAAGCTAGACGCGTGAAGCTGATCAAGGAGGGGCCGTCGGAGGGCAAGGAGCACCACCACCCCGAGATGTACTACGAGGGTGTTCTGCCAGGCGCCCGTCTTATCGCGGATGAGTGTTTGCAAAATGTAATATTTGAATGAGACTTGCTCGTTTTGTCCTGTATGTATGAAAGCTTGTATCGTTTTCGATATGCAACGCTTGTGTGAATTTAAAATATTACCTTATGTTTGGCTGTTTATCCAATCTGAGAGATGGCTAGTCCTCGGCTTCTGCCGCCATGCCACGAGTGCTGGGGTGTTCGGGATAAACCTGAGCACTCTTGTTCCCATGTTTGGGTCCTTCGAGGGAGGTGCTCAACACAACGAACAAGGCAACCGGACTAATAATGCTTTATCACTCTCACTTAGCCATAGAATTCTACAATTTTAAATTTCAGCAAAGCCCCTGGTATTCGGAAGGCCGAATTCGGGGCGCGATACACGCCTGTAAGCCGGACGGAGCCGGCCCCTCGCTCTGAGCGGCATAAGTCTTTAGGGACTCGAAAAACCTCGCCGAACAGCGACCAGTCTCTCGCCTTATCATGATATTCAGTTTTAGCTTTCTCTACTGAGGTGCTCGGCCCGGCAGAACTGTGGCACAATCGCAGTAGTTCTCCTAGCGCTACCTTAGCCGATAGACCGGAACATAAGGTACCAAAACATAGGAGCCGGGCAAACCCAACATTTGACCAAAGACATGATTCGGAGCTGATGCATATAATGCTATAAGTTCGGGGTGCCGCACTTGTGAAAGTGTTCGGACTTTTCACACCATATTGTGGGTAAGCCCTTGGTGCATTGGCCGTACCAGAGTGTACGGTTGCTAGGCGTCATTAATGAACACATAGATATGTATACATATAACAAAAATGCGATAATAATCGTAATGTCATGCATTGTATATTAAAAAATTGCATTAAAGCAGAGTGATACAGATAGTGTAATGAGCAAAAGAGTAGGACTATGTCCCTTCCAAGGGCGAGCTGAGGAATTATGTGAAATCTGTAATCCACCTGGGAATTCCGTAGTCGTTGGCCTCCTTGGTTGCTGTATCATGTGTTCGGCAATAGAGCTGCCGGACAGAGTTTCCAGAGATTGAAGTCCTGAAAGAAAAAGAAAAATAACCAAACGGGAAGCCCCTGGTGCGGTTTAGGCCGCGTTTTGGGACGTGCCGTAGTTGTGCCTCCCCCTCCCCATCTGTGCCCATGGTATTTTTAATGCGTAATGATGTACGCGCGACATGAACAACGTCGTTGGGCTGGGATTGGGGTGGCCGTCGTATTTCTACGCGAGCTCAGACCGCGCCAGGCGGTCTATTTGCCGATTGCCCCAAGCGCGCTTGAAGGTGTCCGGGCTTTGAAACGCCGAGCTGGTAGATTGCCTTGAGAGGCTGCTTTGCGCTTCTGCTGCGAGGGGCGCGGTGTGCTCCTCTGTTCGGAGAGAGCGCTCTGTGTTTCCATTGACTGTAATAACTCCGCAAGGTCCTGGCATCTTGAGCCTTGAGGTATGCATAATGTGGTACCGCATTGAATCTAGCGAATGCGGTTTGTCCGAGCAGTGCGTGATAACCACTGCGGAACGGGACTATATAGAAGATTAACTCTTCGCTTCGGAAGTTATCCGGGGATCCGAAGACCACTTCCAGTGTAATTGAGCCTGTGCAGTGGGCCTCTACGCCTGGAATGACGCCTTTAAAGGTCGTCTTTGTGGGTTTGATCCTTGAGGGGTCTATACCCATTTTGCGCATTGTGTCCTGATAAAGCAGGTTCAGGCTGCTGCCGCCATCCATGAGGACTCGAGTGAGGTGAAATCCGTCGATGATTGGGTCTAGGACTAGTGCTGCGAATCCGCCGTGACGGATACTAGTGGGGTGGTCCCTGCGATCGAAGGTGATTGGACAGGAGGACCAAGGGTTAAACTTCGGGGCGACTGGCTCCAGCGCATATACGTCGCTGAGCGCACGCTTCCGCTCCCTCTTAGGGATGTGGGTTGCGTATATCATGTTTACCATCCGTACTTGCAGGGGAAACCTCTTCTGTCCTTCGGTGTGTGGCTGCCGGGGTTCTTCCTCGTCATCGCTATGCGGCCCCTTGTCCTTGTTTTCGGCGATTAACTTGCCGACCTGCTTGAACACCCAACAATCCCTGTTGGTGTGATTGGCTGGCTTGTCTAGGGTGCCATGTATTTGACACGAGCGATCGAGTATACGGTCCAAGCTGGACGGACCCGGCATACTTTGTTTCAATGGATTTTTCCGCTGACCGGGTTTAGATCCTTTGAATCCGGCATTGACTGCCGTATCCTCAGTACTTTCGCCATTAATGCGGCGCTTATGCTTGTTGCGACATGACCTGCTATTGCCGTCCTTGGTATCTGAGGTACCATGGTTCTTTGATATGTTGTTACTGCGAGCCAACCAGCTGTCTTCTCCCGCACAAAAGCGGGTCATGAGTGTCGTGAGGGCTGCCATAGATTTTGGCTTTTCCTGACCAAGGTGCCGGGCTAGCCACTCGTCTCGGATGTTGTGCTTGAAAGCCACTAAGGCCTCCGCATCCGGACAGTCGATGATTTGGTTTTTCTTTGTAAGGAACCGAGCCCAGAATTGCCTGGCCGACTCTTCTGGCTGCTGAATTATGTGGCTCAAGTCATCGGCGTCTGGTGGTCGCACATAAGTGCCCTGAAAGTTGTCGAGGAATGCGGCTTCCAGATCTTCCCAACAGCTAATGGAGTCCGCTGGCAAGCTGTTAAGCCAATGCCGTGCTGGTCCTTTGAGTATTAGTGGGAGGTACTTGATGGCATGTAAGTCATCACCGCGGGCCATGTGGATGTGGAGGAGAAAGTCCTCAATCCATACCGCGGGATCTGTTGTGCCGTCGTATGATTCAATGTTTACAGGTTTGAAACCTTCTGGGAATTGATGTTCCATTACTTCGTCTGTGAAGCATAAGGGGTGTGCGACACCTCTGTATTTGGCTATATCGTGACACAGCTCGTATGGGTCCTGCCCACTGTGTTCGGCCCGGCCGGATTTGCTTTTACTGTATCCGGCGTGATGTTTACCGTCTCGTAGAGTGGTGCGTCCTCGTGATGCGCAAATCGATCTTGAGTGCTTTGCTTTGTCCTCCAATATGTCTCGCATGTCTGGCGTATCTCCCCATGCCTTTTTATTTGGATGGCGTTGGGGTGGGGGCTGAGCTTTCGGCAGGAATGCCTCTCTATTACGGCCACGAGGTGGCCGATCAGCCGTATCATACGCTTCTTCCTCCAGTCGGGGTAGTAACCTGCGCCTTGGGTAACCCTTGGAGGGACGCTCGAGTTTATATTCCTCAGCTGCAAGGACTTCAGTCCATTTGTCAGCTAGCAGATCTTGATCAGCTTGAAGCTTCTGCTGCCTTTTCTTCAGGCTATTTGCCATGGCCATAAGCCTGCGCTTGAAGCGCTCTTGTTCGACGGGATCCTCTGGTATGGCGAATTCATTGTCGCCGAGGCTTGTCTCGTCTTTGGAGGGGGGCATGTAATTGTCATCCTCCTCCTCTCCGCCAGCCACTCTCTCAGGAGAGCTGGCACCTTCATCCTCCTAATCTAACTCTTGCTGGAGGGGGTTTTCTTTGTCTTCGGCGCTATCACCACTTTTGCTTTGGCGGGACTTAGAGCGGCGCCGGTGACGTTGGCGCTTGGGTTGCTTCTTGGAGGGGTCATCCTCCGCTATCTCGTCGCCATTGCCTTCATTGGGTGTATCCACCATGTATATGTCATACGACGAGGTGGCTTTCCAGTGCCCTATAGGTGCTGGTTCATGTTCGTCTCCTACATCGTCGTCCATACCGTCGATGTGTTCGGAGTCGAAGTCGAGCATGTCGGTTAAATCATTGACAATGGCTACAAAGTGGGTGGTGGGTGGGCGTCGAATTTCTTTGTCGTCCGCATCCCAGTCCTGTTGGCCATAATCCGGCCAGGGCTCTCCTGACAAAGAGAGAGACCTTAGTGAATTCAGAATGTCGCCGAAGGGCGAGTGCTGAAAGATATCCGCAGTGGTGAATTCCATGATCGGCGCCCACTCGGATTCGATTAGCAGGGGCGCAGATGGTTCGGGGTCCGGAAGAGAGTCCGGCACCTTGGAGTCATGGGTTGCGCAGAGGATATCCTGGTGTTTGGCTCGATCACCGTCAAGACTGCAGCCCCTGAGGCGGTGTCTAGCCCCTGAGGCGGTGTCTAGCTGGTGTGGGCGCGGCCTCTGGAGTACCGTCCTATGGCAGCTAGGTCATGCCCATCGAGGCAGTGCGGCGCGCCCGGCTGTGGCTCGAATCCGTCGAAGATCAAGTCTTCGCGGATGTTGGACGTGTAGTTCAAACTTCCAAATCTGACCTGATGGCCAGGGGCGTAGCTTTCAATCTGCTCTAGATGGCCCAGCGAATTAGCCCACAGTGCAAAGCCACCAAATAGGAAGATCCGTCCGGGGAGAAAAGTCTCACCCTGGACTGCATCGCTACCGATGATAGTAGGAGCCATCAAGCCTAACGGCGATGACATAGAGGAACTCTCAATGAAAGCACCAATGTCAGTGTCAAAACCGGCGGATCTCGGGTAGGGGGTCCCGAACTGTGCGTCTAGGCCGGATGGTAACAGGAGGCAGGGGACACGAAGTTTTACCCAGGTTCGGGCCCTCTTGATGGAGGTAAAACCCTACGTCCTGCTTGATTGATATTGATGATATGGGTGTTACAAGAGTAGATCTACCACGAGATCAGAGGGACTAAACCCTAGAAGCTAGCCTATGGTATGATTGTATGTTGCATTATTGTCCTACGGACTAAAGCCCTCCGGTCTATATAGACACCGGAGAGGATTAGGGTACACAAGGTCGGTTACAAAAGAGGAGATATCCATATACGTATTGCCTAGCTTGCCTTCCACGCCAAGTAGAGTCCCATCCGGACACAAGACGAAGTCTTCAACTTGTATCTTCATAGTCTAACAGTCCGGCCAATGGAGATAGTCCGGCTGTCCGGAGACCCCCTAATCCAGGACTCCCTCACCCATGGAAAAGGCCAGCCCAGTAAAAATTAGCAGGCCGGCCCATATAAGGCCTACTTGTGTCAGGTCCATTTAAGCCCACGGCCCATACGAGATGTGCCAATTCGGCCCATCAACGGCCCGTTAAAGATTTCACACCATTGCAGCCCATCGTCAGTTCGAGCCCGTTAACAGCCCGCTATATATTTGGGCTCAGTATCGGCCCGATGAGGTTTCGACCTGTTAACGGCCCATTTAATGGATGGGCCAATTTTCAGGATGTACATCTTTCGGCCTTTTAGCGACCCATTTAAATGTTGGGCTAATTTCCGGCCTGGTGTGTCTTTCAGCCTGTTGACGACTGAGGGAGTCCTGGATTAGGGGGTATCCGGACAGCCGGACTATATCCTTTGGCCGGACTGTTGGACTATGAAGATACAAGATTGAAGACTTCGTCCCGTGTCCGGATGGGACTCTCCTTGGCGTGGAAGGCAAGCTTGGCAATACGGATATGTAGATCTCCTTCCTTGTAACCGACTCTGTGTAACCCTAGCCCCCTCCGGTGTCTATATAAACCAGAGGGTTTTAGTCCATAGGACAACATACAATCATACCATAGGCTAGCTTCTAGGGTTTTAGCCTCTCTCATCTCGTGGTAGATCGACTCTTGTACTACTCATATTATCAAGAATAATCAAGCAGGATGTAGGGTTTTACCTCCATCAAGAGGGCCCGAACCTGGGTAAAACATCGTGTCCCCTGCCTCCTGTTACCATCCGCCTTAGACGCACAATTCGGGACCCCCTACCCGAGATCCACCGGTTTTGACACCGACATTGGTGCTTTCATTGAGAGTTCCTCTGTGTCGTCACCGTTAGGCTTGATGGCTCCTTCGATCATCGATAGCGATGCAGTCCAGGGTGAGACCTTTCTCCCCGGACAGATCTTTGTATTCGGCGGCTTCGTACTATGGGCCAACTTGCTTGGCCATCTGGAGCAGATCGAGAGTTACACCCCTGGCCACCAGGTCAGGTTTGGAAGCTTAAACTACACGGCCGACATCCGTGGAGACTTGATCTTAGACGGATTCGAGCCCCTTCCAAGTGCGCTGCACGGTCACGATGAGAATGATTTAGCTCTACCATCGGACAGTGTTCAGGAGACTGCACCGGCAACCGCTCCGACCCTCAATTCGGAGCCAATCACGCCATCCATGGACGGGTGGATAGACCCCGCCACGGAGGCCGTACTCTCAACAGCGATCGAGCCGAGTATCGACCTTACCCTTCACGGGAGCCGTGACACCGAACTATCGGATTCTTCCCCGGCCACGGACTCCGAACCGCCTGCGCCCGTGCCTATCGAAACCGACTGGGCGCCGATCATGGAGTTCACCTCCGCGGATATCTTTCAGCACTCACCCTGTCAGGAGAGTCCTGGCCGAACTATGTTCGGCAGGATTGGGATGCGGATGACGAAGAAATTCACCGCCCACCCACCACCCGCTTAGTACAGTACAAAAAAATACACTTCCATGATGATACGTGTTTGTCACAGTAGGTCACTTTTTTTTGTCATGCATGTACATCCATGACAAATTTATGAAAGAATCAAGATAGTCATACCTGTGCTGTCGTAGAAGTGTTCCATGACATTACCAAAATTATCATCACGGAAGTGTCCACTTCCATGACGATAAATCGCGCGTCACAGAAGTGCTTTCGTCAAGGGTGACTGACACGTGGCATCCACCGTAACGGAACGCCGTTAAGGTATCGGGTCGGGTTTTGGATCCGATAACCCGTTAACAGCCCCCACCAATGGGATATTTCCACGTGTAAAATTCTTATTGGCCGGACGAAACACGTGTCAGCTCATCAGTGGGTCAGATAGGCACCTATGATACATTGCCACGTGGCATGGCCCAACAGAGGCCCATTCCCGTGAAAAGGCCGGCCCGTTTGACTTGGTAAAAAGGTGGCGGGCCGGCCCATGGAAAGTCTGTTAACAGCCTGTTCGCATATAGCCCATTTACAGCCCGCTAACCCAAGGCCCGTTACGCCCTATCCGAATTAGGCCCAGTAGCATCATCTAGGCCATCCAATATGATTCCAGCCCGTTTTCACTTCTGGCCCATGTATGGCCCATGATGTCATTTGGCCCATATGGGGCCCTATGTAACTCTTGGCCTATTAACGGCCCATGGTGAAACTGGCCCGCAATGAACAGTGTATCACTTTACACCCATTAACGGCCCGTGGTGAAACTGGCCCGTAATGAATGGTGTATCCCTTTATACCCATTAACGACTCGTTATTCCGTTGGGCCGTTTCCAGCGCATGTTATCTTTCGGCCTTCTCAGAGCCCATTTATTCTTGGGCTCATTTCCAGCATTCGTTTACTTACGACCCGTTACTGTCATTTTCTGCTTGTGGGCCAAATTCAGCCCGTGGTTACAGTCGGCCCATTTGTGGTCCGTTAATACGTTGGGCCATTTTCATAGTGTCATCAAATATGGCCTATTAACGATGGCCCCTTACGGTCGGCCCATGAACGGACGATTCCAACTCTAGCCCGTTTACGGCCATAATGCGGCCTATTATTGGCCCATGTTTGGCCAATCGATCATACGGCCCGTATAAGGCCCATTGATGATACGACCCGTAGAAGGCCCATTGTTTCTATGGCCCGTAGAAGGCCTACTGTTTCTATAGCCCATAGAAGGCCCACTGTTTCCACGGCCCGTAGGAGGCCCAGTGTCAGTACAGTAAATATTAGCCCATGGTTATTGTGGCCTAGTTTAAAAAAATAGGTTATTGCAGCCACTAGTTAACAGCGAAAAAAGAACTGCAATGACTACAAGCAAAGAAATAAACAAGACAACAAGGAAATAAATAAGCAAGCAACTAACGCTAGGCTATCACGGGTATTACACATATTACATCCACTGGGCATCAAAGTTTGCGACCAGTGCAAATATAGGGAACAAAGCAGCATATCATATACACTGGCTATCAAAATTGGCCACCCGTGCAAATAAATGCGGCAGCAAAACAAGAGCATAACTAAAACAACTTCAGAAGAGCTCAAGAATCGTTATCCTGGTATCCACCATGCTGGCAATAAGCCTAGCAGGCTAACTAGCTTTGTCCTGTTTGGCACTAAAATCCTCCAACGCTTGATGTTGCACCAGAAAGTATGCATTTGAACGATCCAGGGACTTCAGCAGTCCTTCCGCTTCTTGTCGCAGCACAGTTGGTCGATGTCTTTCAGCTTGTAGTTGAGGCTCAAGAAACCGAACTGACTCAGACAGTGAGTTTGAATAGCTTGTGCAAGCGGTAGTGGCCAGTAACTCCAACACTAAACCAAGACAGGATGTGTCATTATCCTGAACCTTATCTGCATTACTTCCTTTATCGTTGCTTAATAAGGCACTCTTCCCCAATATTCTGTCAGCATTCTAAAAGAAGAAACAAGCAGACACATAACAAGTTTAGCATGTACTAGTATATGAAACTCATTTCGGTGAACCAGTTCATTAGTAAGGTGGACAGGATTAAACTACCAAGTTTTCTATTGCCAAGTACTAGTACATAATAAAAGCATCAAACAAACATATATCTATGTCCTATGGTAGCAATGGAATCTTAAATTAGAACAATTGTTCTTCAGGTTTAGGCACTTGTTCTACATGAACAGAGTACAGTAAGACGCAAGAATATAATACTTAAAAATAGAAAATGAGCTCATAGACCTTACCACATTCTTGGTTCGGGACCAGTACAGAACAAGGCGTTCCCAGTCATCGTCCAGTAAATGTGTCTCAGAAGAACGTAAGGGAATTTGATGAGTTTCTTTGCCGGTGAAGTACGTTTTCTTCAGGTAATTCCGATACTACCACCAAGCATTCTTGAAGATAGCAGAGGTATTAGCACAGGTTACATCATCCTGAGTTTCCAATTCGGTCCGAGAAAAATGGGAAAATTTGCTGTATTATAACCATCACGGAGGTAGGATGTATGAGACGAAGCAAAGTAATTGCCATGAATAAAATTACTTACACATAACTCCTAGACAAACACCTGCAACTGGCATTTCCTTCATCTTCATTATAATATTTCCAAGATGGGAAGATACACACATACGATTTAACAACATCAAATGCAATAGATGCTAAACTACGACTAGCTGGTTGTGCTTCCTCCACAGGAATAAGCGTACTAACTGGTGGAGTTGGGGTTCGCCGTGATAGTACTGGCCCTTTGGGCACTGGAGCTGCCTTACTAACTGCTCTTGTTTGGGAGCTCTGTGGTGGAGATGGTGTTGTGTCAACAGGAACTGGATTACTATCGGCTGGGGTTGGGGTTAGATTGGGTGAAGCTGGTTCTCTGTCCATCGTAGTAGGGGTACAATCTGCGAGAGTTTGGGTTATGTGTGGTAGGGCTGGTTCTTGTGCATGTATAACCGGGGTGCTATCTCCACCAAGAGGTAGCACTGTTTTATTTGAAGACCGTGTTTTTAGTCCGCTAGATACTGGCATCACCCGCTCCAATTCAAATGGCTGATAAACAGGAAACATAGTTGAATGTATAGACATTGTATGAGAGACAGATGCAATAGATAGTGTGGAAAAAAGAGGGCATGAAATAGTTGACATGTATGTTGTTTAACTAAAACGGATAGCATGACATAATTTCACATATATGATGTCTATCTAAACTGGATAGCATAGCATAACATAATTCAAAGATATGATGAATAACTAAACAGGATCGCATGACATAATTCACCTACATGTTATCTAGGTAATCAGGATCACATCATTTAATTCACATATGTGATTTATATGCTAAACATAGGGCATTTGATATGATGTCTAAACTAAGAACATGGTGTTGAATATTGTGTATATGATATCTAAACTATGCAATGCAAGGCACCGTATGCATGATATGAGCAGTATAACCGTGCCAAGTTAGAGCATACACCTCAGTGGGGGAATAGGACTGGTCATCTGTCTCTGAATCCATCTCTGAGGAGCTATTGGGACCCAACAAGAGATCTGCTTCGACAGGAAGCACTGTCTGCTCTGAAGGCCTTGTTTTCACTCCAGATTTTTCCATCTCCCACCCAAATGGCTGATTCACAGGAAGAGTAGTTTAATGTACAAACATTGTCGACAAATGGAAATGTAATGAAGACAAGGATGGGCAAGATATCATTCAAATATATGATGCCTGGTTAAACAGGATGGCATTGCACATTTCACATATATTATGGCTGGCTAAAAGACATGAGACTACATAATTCCCATATATGATATAGAAACTAAACAGGTGGCATTACAGGACATGTCTAAACTAAGCAGATGACATATATGATGTCAAAAGTAGGCACTACAAGGCAACATATGCATGATATGACTAACATCATCATGCCAAGGTAGAGCAAACACCTTGGGGGGGTAAATAGGAGTGGTCAGCGGTGTCCGAATCCGCATCAAAACAGATATCTTCCTCTGGATTACAATCTGGAGAGGGGTGGGGAGGGTTTGCCATTGAACCCACCATGGAGTGATGTCTGCATGACATTGTATTGCCGCGCAAAACTCTTCTCTTTTTCTCTACATGTTCAGCATGACTGTGTACGATATCTGACATGCATACGAAAAAAATATGGTGAGATTATGTAAGGAGAGCATGCAGAAATTTAGAGTGATGGTAACAACCAGTGGATCAATGTTTTTCCGTTGAACCAAAATAACCTTAAAGAATCGACGTGAATGTATAGTAATAAGTGATGCAACAAGTATAAAACCTCTTTGCCGTAGCCGTGTTGACCTCAACATCATTGGGTTGGTCGCTGAAGCAGTTGAGGCAGAGGTGGCTGTCGGAGGTGTGGAGGAAGATTTGAGGAATCTATAGACAGCGTCCAGGGCACTGCTCTGTTGTGATGGATCATTCTGTCGTTGGAGCAGCTCCGGTGCCGTAAGACGTCAAGGCTGAAGCAGCACAAGACATACATCGTCAATCTCAAGTGGGATTCTAATAGCATCTCCAATAGATGATGTAAAATGGATGTAAAATTAACATCACCAAAAACCACCTGACTACAACAGATGAGGTAAAAACTGTTGACTCTGAACTTAACTGTCAAAAATGAAATTTAACTTGGAATCTGAATGCTACTGTCGAAACTGAACGCAATGGTAGCAGAGAGGCACTTGACATGTAGTTTAGGGAGGGCCTGCAGTTCATATTCAACCTGCACCCCCCTGAGCTGCCAGCCACCACCGGCCGAACCGCCGGCCCCAGCGCCGCCTCGCCGCCTCGAAACAACTCGCCACCGCCGCCCCGGCCAGCCCTCTAGGCCCCCGCCCCCACCCTGAACCCTAAGATAGATAGTTGGGTACCTCTCCGGCGAGCCACCATCCCCGCTGCAGGTGGTTCTTCCTTAACTCCGGCGAGCCCCCCAATCCTTGAAAATCGACTGACCCAAAAGTTGATTCAGTCGATTGAAGTGTGGCTTAATCGGAGCAGAGCAGTAGCACGAGCGAGGGGGGAGCAGCAGCAGCAGCTGGGCGAGCGAGCGATCGAGCGAGAGCTGGAGCAGCAGCAACAGATCCGGCTGGTATGGACGCCACCGCCGAAGGGGGCTCACACTGGGGGAGAGCCGCCGTGGAGATGTCGCCTGCAGCACCGGATTCAAGGTAGCCGCTCCATGGGGGTGCGGGATGGAGCACCGTCGGCGCCGGGATGTCGAGTTAAGGAGAAGGCGCGATGCGATGAGTGTACAACCTCTTTGGTGGCGCCGAGTAGGCCTCGGCTTCGTTCGAGAAGTCGGTGAGGATGCTGCAGTTCCGGTGGAGCAGGTTAAGGCGGCGCTGTGGGGATGGAGCAGCCGCGATAGACGAGGCGGTCGTCGGAGCATCTCCTTGGAGGTGGAGGACGGGGCGGCTGAACTGGCGGGACGGCGAGATGGACGATGGATCCTCATCCGGGGAGGTGGATGAGGGACATCGAGCTGTTGCGCTGGATGACATCGTCAGGGAAGAGGCTCCGGCTGGGCAACGGTGATGTGGCAGACGGAGGAGGGTGGGGTTTCACGGCTGGAGCGGAGAGGTTATGGCGGTCTGGGATTTCGAATGGCGAAAAGGGGGCGATGGGAGGGGTGAAGCATGACTTAGGAACACGCTTGTCCAAAATGTAGGGTGTGTTACAAAAGTACCCCCCCACCGATTTGAACTAGCGGCCCTTTCGGCTCAGGGTTAGAAGGGGGATTTCGCATGTCGGGATTTGGCAGCTGTAGGGAGTTTTCGCGCACGTTGTAATTTCGGGATAGCAAGGCGCGGGTTGCGAAGGCGCCAGTTTTGGGAGCACGGTATCTGAATTTTCGGGATATAACAAGACACTGGTTGAATTTTAGGGACAAGCCTAAAGTGTAGTAATATTGTACTTGTACGTACCAAATCAATTCGCACTTCCCTCAACCAAAAAGAAAACGAAAAAAAATAAAACTATTCACACCACACAAAGAGAGAGTCTTGCCCCATTTTACTATACAAATGCTATTCAAAGCTACTCCCTCCTTCCATCTATATAGGTCCTAATGCGTTTTTCGATGATAACTTTGACCAAATATTAGGGCAATGATATATGACATGCAACTTACACAAAGCACACCGTTAAATTCATCTGTGAAAGGTTCTTTCAATGATATAATTTTCACACTGTGCATGTCATGTACTATTAATCTTGTCAATAGTCAAAGGCGGTCTTAAAAATCTCATTACGCCCTATATAGATGGAAGGAGGGAGTATGAATCCATGTTATGTCCGATTAAATTTTTTCGCTTGCTGTATAATGCATGTAACCTACTCATACCAACATTTTAGTGCATTCCAAATGTCTATACTACCGCTGCAATTCGAACTAAATTTGAATTCGTTTCTCTATTTCAATAATAATCTACAATCATGATTGTTGCCAACTTCAACCATCATAGTTTCCTTGCTATCCACCAGATATAAATCAGACGGCCTATAATGCAGGATGGCAGGCACACCATCATCAGCAACTCCGTCTTTTATAAGAGTAGAGATAAAACATATTAAATGTAGTATACCATGTTCATAACCACACCATGTATATCACCGTTATATATATTCACACATACGTCGGTTTGAAACACTATGATAAATTCTTCAAATATCCGAATTCGCTTTTTATAATGAAGTATATATGATCTCTATTTGTCTTTTACACCCAGACAACCCTCTTATCTTTGTAGCTAGCGCTAACTTTCTATTGTGCATGCACACGCCCGCATCCCTCTCACCCTCCCTCAGCATTCTCTAGCTCCATCGCGCAAATTCGTCTTTTCACTTTAGGTCGTTCACCCACGGTGTGTGTAGGCCCCCCAGCTCCTTCTTTACGGCACACATCGATCGATATGCCTCTCTAGCCAGGTGTGCCTAGCACAAACACAAGCTTCCCCTCTTCTCTTGTCACCGCCCATGCCTCACTCCCACCACTCTTTTCATCGTTCTCGTACTCGCACACTCCTCCCCCTCGATATAGTATGCCTCTCGTACCACCTCCTACATGCATCCCTCTCTCTCTCTATCCTTCTCCTCGTGCCTCATTTGCTTCTAACACACACATGCATGTATACCGATCGATCTCCCAACATATACCTAGATCGACTTTAACTACCCCCCATCGATCGACTTACCTCACAAGATATGTCTCTCCTTTATCTTACAAAGGGCGATTGATCTTCCTATGTAGTTACATCTGCTTACCACAACCACACCGTCCCCCCTCATCATTCGTGCATGCCTCCTGACCCATCTCTCACACGCACGTGCACAGACAACAAGCAGCCATCTCCTCTCTTATTGATATTGCGGGTGTGCCCTCCGTTTGTCTAGCAAGCCTATCCCACCATTTGTTAGAAGCAACTCCACTACCACCCCCTCCAACACTCTAGCTCTGTCTCTCTCCCAACCTTATTCATCTCCTACACATATGCATGGATGCCGATCGATCTCCCTTAATACATGAGGCAGATCGATCTCCTAAATACATGAGGTAGGCCTCTCTCCTCCTCCACACATATACCAGCCATTGTACCTCTATAGTTAATTGGGCCTCCCTCTTCCCCCACCACACACCGATAGTCGAGCGCTGCAGGTAGGTATCCATGCCACAGAGACAAACTGCACATGTCCCATCTCACGTTCCAGTAGGCCAGCCACTCTATATCTTTGACGTGGGCACACACAAATTCGATGGCACTCTTTATCGATCGCGCGCGCGCACACACACACACATCATACCTCTCTTTGATTCTATGGGACACCTCAAGCCGATGATACCTCCACTCTCTTCTCGTGGATCGCCCCCTCTATATATATGTTATATCCAGGACTGTATTTCACACACATTGCATATGTTATTTTTTTGATTGACCCCCCAAAAGAACTCTCAAGAACCCACACACTATATCTCTCTAGGTTTGTATCTCTCTCACACAACCCCACGTAGGTGGTGTACGTATACAAGAAGGGAATAGGTGCACCGTGCACGTACTCACGCTTCGTGCCCAGCCACACCCGCACGGGTACACGGTGGAGCTCATTTCTCCACAGAAGCTGAATTTCTTTTTGAAACATCAAGTGGCCAGAGACTCGAAAACTTATTTGCCCATTAGTGACTTGTCAGGGCGGTGGATTTTAGTTTGTACGATAATGCTGCATCCACCTAAAGTAACGAAAGTTCTTACGTAAACTTCCTAGTAATTCCCTCTTTGTAGGTGCAGCATTACTCCTAACATTTGTAATATCAGTTTGAAACTTGTAATATTGCCGTGTCCTATTCCTGCGTTTTCAAAATCCTGCGAATCAAACAGGTCCTGAGTTGGTGATAATGTTGTGCCTCCCATCTTTCACCAATAGCCGTCGGATCTAGATCTGACGCATACAAACCAAGCTTCTCCATTTTTGCAAAAAGATGCCCGCACTTGTTCCCTATTTACAAACAACTCCTTGTCTCTCACAATCAGCCTCATCTCCTCCCCACCACATCTAGGAGTAGAAGGCCGTGAAAAAATCTAGCGCGATGGCCGCTGCCGGAGCCGTCCACCCCCAATCTTGGTGTTCCGTGCAATGCACGGGCATCTACGCACGGGAAATTATGTCGAACAGGGCTAGTTGTAAGCAGGCTAGCTCTACAGCCATGATGATAGTGACTGCAGATAGTGAGGCTGACAATGGTATGCCGAACACGGCGCCTATACTCAGGTGTCATCTCCGGCGCAAGGTCTTGTCACTTCACTGTGAGGAGCAGCACGTAATAATTTGACCAACGGAAAGTACAGTGCTAGTACTCCTACTACTACATTGGTAGTACTACTACTAGTACTAGTAGCACCACCGTCTAGATTTAGGAGTACTACCACGTCCATCTGGATTTTAGTATTTGACTAGCAATATCTAGTAATGCATGTCACCAAAAATGTACTACTCCCTCTGTAAATAAATACATGGTGTTTTATTCCTATCGGTGAGAGAACTTAATGTTTTTATTGCTACTCCTAACTAGAGTACTAATAGGATTACATGCAATGAACTAAACACTGCATGTCATGTTTGGTAGTCTCAAGTCATTGAAAGCATGCACGACCCACATCTCTCATTGGTTGATATGTCACGAAATAAGAAACAAGGAGGGAGTTAATGCAGTGTGCCTAAGTATTTTGGGATTATTTGGTTTCGTAAGGTGACTTACACAACATTTTTGTTTACATGCATTAACATTTAATAGTTAAATCAAAGGTCAAAACTTGGCACAAAATGCAAAGGGGACCAATAAACCAGTAAACATCAAACTTCTCTCATTTGGCCCCAACTAGAGGTCTGGTGAGATGACTATACTGCACCGACACAGAGGGGGACGCAGCTTCGTTGACTTACGGCAACTGCCTTTGGGTGAATGACACGCGGCCCCAAGGGGTGGCTGGCCCACCTATCATATAGCCAAAGGCAGGTGCAGTAGAGGGCCGAGGAGTAGTACGAAATCCTACGCACCTACGCACGCTAACTAAGGGCTAAGTGATGACTCGGAACGCAAGATTAGTTGACTAGAAGCTACGCTAGACCCATGGAGGCGATGAGCGCGAGCATTAGCCAGCTGTGCCAGATGGTCCACGACGCCGGCCCGCGGCCCGACACCGAGGAAGGTCTCTAGGTAGTATTGCTTGAGGCCGCTAGGGCGAGGTGCCGCTTGGACGACAGCTTCGTCTCCTTGTTCGACGAGGTCCTCGTCGGTTTCCTCGACAAGTTCACCATTGTCAAGACTTGCGGACGACTTTGATGTAAGCCTCCAGCCGACGCGCCCAGGCTCTGCGATGCCCTCCACCCTCAACGGCCACTATGGTAACAACCTCTTCGACGCACTGGTGGCCCTGCGACTGCCCGCCGTCGCGCCAGAGAATGTCCACCTCGAGGTCGCGCTCGCCGCGCAGCGCCTGACGCAGCAAGACACCATCGACATAATCACCCACGTCTATGCGTAAATCGTCCACAAGGACTACTACATGCTAGAGGAGGACGATAGGACGCTGGCCTTCTTGGAGCGCAGGGCAACCTTGGACGGCACTATTCAGAAGCACGTTGAGCTCGCCGCCAACGCCGCTGCTCCTCACACGTCGGTTGGTGACCCAGCACACTAGGGCGTGAGGATGTTGTTGAACATTGATGGATCTGTATGTATTTTTATCTTTTCGTCAAATCCATGTAGTAGTATATGATACTACAGTAATTATATTACCTTTCACATCAACTTCATAATTTTCGTATGTACTCCATGCATGAACGGCGCCAGAACCAAACTTCTCATTACTCTAGGAAAAATCAG
Organism: Triticum dicoccoides; assembly: GCF_002162155.2. Classification (NCBI taxonomy): domain Eukaryota; kingdom Viridiplantae; phylum Streptophyta; class Magnoliopsida; order Poales; family Poaceae; genus Triticum; species Triticum dicoccoides. The sequence goes on along the minus strand of NC_041382.1, from coordinate 609,248,978 downwards.
TATTTTCTATCTATCGGTCGCGCCATGGAGTAGAACCAAATTTTACAAGTTACAAGTTCAAAAGGAAAAGCCTGCCGTGTTCGTGTCGCACCCCCACACGGTTGGTCCGGCACGCCGCTCAAGCGGGAATGCGTGCGGTGTTGCATTTTCACTTACAAGTGGGACCGCAGTGGAGCAAACCGACTATCGGCAAACCCGCACCCCGCCCACCGTGCGATGGCTGAGAAAACAGGAGGGAGAAGAGATGGATGTAGCACGGCCCCACATGTCAGTGAAAACGCAAGAGGACCCACTGAACCTGCACATCTTTCACCTCGACGTGCTGGTGATGAAAAACAAATCCAATAAAGATCTTCGGTGGCCGCTTTTGGAGTTACTCAAGAGTAGTAAGATTCTATTTACAGTTTAACCAAAGATGCACATCTCGTGGCTTCAACTACCACTCTATTTTATTCCATGACACGACCTGGATGCTGGATGTCCCATGTGTCGGCAAAAGGAGGAAGAACCCGACCAAATCTTCAGTTCTTCTCTCGGATGAGATTAGTGCACTTGTTGATACTCCTACTAGAATAGAGGCTAGACATGAGACTAGATGCGAGGAAGCAACGTCTACTTCTTTACACTCGAAGAAGAAAGAAGCACGCAAGATCGAGCCTCCGCAGATCAACAATGAATGCATCGAGAAGGCACTAATCCAACTTACAGGAGTAGTAAAATGTATTCTTGTGGTTCTTGTTTTCTTTGGTCTTGCTTTTCTAGTCAAAATTATCGTTGGAGTTCGTGCAAAATGGAGGTGCATTTTGGGTCGCGCGTTGGAGTTGGCCTTACAAGTGGGACCGTAGTTAAGGAAACCAACTATCGACAAACCCCCACCTCTCCCGCCACGCGATGGCTGAAGTTAGAGAAACGACGAGGTTGAAGAGATTGCTCTAGCACGGACTCCAAGAAATAATATGGTGTCAGATGGATGTCGTGGTGGTGGCGTGTGTCGTACTCCTGGACGTGAATGCTTGTTCTGGCCCATGCCACCCTACTACTCCTACTACTTACTCCTACTAGTATATAGTATACTAGTATCGAGGATTCGAGGTGCTGGTTATGTACAACGAACACATTAACATATGGCTACAGTAAAAACACCCGCCCGACGCGCGGAGCATGTGAAGCTAGTACAAATTTAGAGAAGCGACTCAAAAGCCATTCATAAATTTACTAAGTTTATCACAGGCATATCATTTTATTACATACAACAGGTCATCAACCCACATCGACAACGAGGATACATTATAAATACTAAAGTTTTCACCACACAACAAATAAAAAGCCATGAAATGAACTTCAACACAACCATTCCGGGGTGTTGGAAACACTTGCTTTGAACCACAAGTGATTCTCTGGGACGGGCCATCCGTTGTCGATCTGGAGACAATGCAGGACTGATCATCCAGGCTGAAGCGGCCTACTATAACAGTACCAGGGTAGGGAACCACCCAAATGTCCGAGGTATAGACACAGTTGCTTCTCATAAATGTGTCAACATCAGTTGGATCGCCTTTCACCACCATCGGATAGTTTTGTCCAAGGAAGAGCGAGTTTTCTCCAAGACTATCAATTCTGTGCCAGGGAGAAGGAGTTGGCGCTAGCACACTAGTATCCATCCAGAATACCATGCAACGGGTGTTGGAATAGGTCCGGAGAGTGTGACCATGGGAGACACCTGCTTCCTTACCAGTAACATCATCAGTGGGCTGTATACACACAAGAAGAGGTGACCCATCGGAATTAGTTGCCAGGCGCCATAGAGTATATGGGCGCTACTCATGATCATCACCATCGACATCTCCCCCTTGGTTATAAATTTTTTCAAGTATAGGTGGTGGGATGTTCACAGGACCTTGGAAACACAAGAAGAAGGTTAATTAGTAAAGGGAAACTTGCTAACCCGCATGCATGTGGATGAAACAATTATAATTACGGTGGAAGACAAACGTACCGAAACTACGAGGATACCATGCAAAAAGAGTGCCACGAGTGGTGGAAGCAAACACAAGGCCCTCGTATTGAATTGCATCACAGTACTCATTCGTGCACATAAACTGATTTTTGACCAATGTCCATCGAGTCAAACCTCTAAGGATGGCAACAAGCTTGTCGAAGATAGCAACAACTTCATAGTTGCTGTAATTCCAAGAGCGGTTGGGAACTCGACAAATTGCTATCTTTCGTAGAAGACAGTCACCATGATCGTATTTGAACGCGCGTACATTACTGGTGTGCTCAACCTCTGGGCAGTGTGCTGAGATTTTTGGAAGTGGAACCCGGTGACGAGGGTACACATTCACAAGTTCCCACTCGCAGTTGGACCCAATGTAAACAACCCAATCTCCATTTGCGCCCGCCCAAGCCTTGCCCTCGAGCGATGACATCTTAACATCATACGTATCATTATCAAGCGGCATCAACTGGCACAGGGCGAGGCCTCCGTCGTGCCGGCGCCAGTCATTAGGGTCATGGCAAAGAAGATAGGGGAGATCAAACCGCTCCTTGACTCTTGGGTTCTTTGTAATGATGTTATTAGTTGAGTCGAGAATGGGCTTGAACGAACCTGCCATGCTAGCCGAGGTGATGACGTCGCACCGATCAATGAGTTCCTCCACCACGTCATCTTTCAGATCGGGGCAAGAATAAAGGGGTCATTTCCGGCCTGTTCCCTCCATGGAGAAGACGATCGAACAATGGCAGAAGAAAGGGTGAAGGGCTGAAGGAAAATGGAGGAGGGAGAGGAAGAGCGTGCGATAGCAGTTCCAAATCGAGAGGGAAAGGCGAAGAGTCGGTGGACAGTTGCGAGTTTGCCACGGTTCACGAAGAGGCGCCCCGGCCTACACGTCCGTTTGGAAATACTCCTACTACTCGTCGTCGTCTCACTGATATGTTGGAACGGGACCACATGTCAACGAAACATGGTGTGTAATTTCTCGTGCAAAATTCGATCTGGCCGCGTTGGCCTGAGGTGCCGCATTAGTTATCGACCTTTATTTTTTTAATGGCGTGTTGATCAGTTTTGAAGCACGACTAACTGGTACTGTACGTGGAGAGGATGACAGCAGGGACCCACCAAGGTCATGGCAGTACGCAAGAAAGTGCCTCCTTATTTCAGGCCAATAAAAAATGGCTCCTCCTACTGGATTTCTGACATCTGGGTCCCATGCCATTGTCAACGTAGTCAATAAACAAGAGAATTGCACAACGAGCGGCTGACACCAGGGACCCAGTAGCTCGCCCAATTATTTTTGGTTTGAGTTAATTTGATAAATGCCACTCCAAATCTGGTGTATCCGAGAAATACCACTGCAATTTCCAAACTTTGAAAAATGTCATTTCATGCCATTTCTAGTGGCATTTTTCGAAGTTGGAGTGGCGTTTATCAAAGTTTGCAAACTGGAGTGGTGTTTTTCAAAGTTTGCAAAAATTGCAGTGGAATTTTTCAAAGTTTGGAAATTATAGTGGCATTTTTATGAATCGCCATAACTGGAGTGGCATTTATCTAATTTGTTTTTGAGACGGAAGCAGGGTGTCAACTAGGCTGTGCGGGACACTCTGGCCTGTCTAGACAACCTTTTCTTTTATGTTTACCACAGACCAACCCAGTAGTTTTTTTTTCTTTCTGAAAATGGCTAGCCCAGTTCTTTTGTGATTTGTCAAGTAAGTCGCTTTATCAGGCCTGCTGGGCTGCAAATCTTTTAAGACGAGGAGAGCTTCATTCAGCTGGCCGAGAAAATGGCCTATCAGTAATGAGAAATGGGTTGTACATTTTTAAAACACATCAAACCGGCAATTATTTTCAAATATCTTTTTTTCATTTCAATATTTTAAATTTATTGATTTTTATGCGTGGACAATTTATTATATTTTATATTGATATACATTTATTTTTAAAATCAGTCTGAATGTGACTCGAAATTTTGGGATTAAAAACAGTTCAGACCGCACCGACATATGCAAAATGTCGTATAATTTTTTAACCGTGGCCACAATATGGGATGTAATGCTAACATAAAGAATATGGGCTCCAAAAAAACCCGTAAGGATTAGCAAATGGTCTGTAAATTATTTGAAATAATGGCAGATGGGTTGTATACTGTTTTCCACAGATTTGAGGCTTTCCACAGATGACCTGTATACTGTTGGATGTCCATCCAACGGCCGTCGTGCTTCTTCAATCTCTGCTCTTCCTGCTCCAGCCGCTCAAACAAGCACCGGCGGGACTGCCTGCTCCCTCCTCCCCGCCGCCGACTATGCTACGGCGCAGGCCTCACCGCCCCACCGTACTCCCATCGCTGGCCTAGCCATCCCTCTAATCACCCACACCTGCTGTTATTCTCCGGCGATGGCAGACGAACCAGTAAACCCTCGTACAGTCGTACTCCCCTCCACGTGGGAAACAAAAACAACGGTCGAGTCTTCCCTGCCTCCGTGTCGTTCCCTTCCTAGGCCTCGCTGTCGTCCACCACCCTGGTGCTCTCGGCGTGGCGTGGTCAGCGTGGTCAACGACCGACATGCATCTGAAGTGGACTGTATGTGGAGAGGCTGACAGCTGGGTCCACGGCCGCAGGCAAGGAAATGCCTCCTTATTACGCGCAAAATAATGATTTCCTCCACCTGACATCTGGGACCCACCGAAACGGCCTTTGTATTTCATGAAAAAATGTTACCAGCGCTGACAGCTCAGACCCACCAGCTATATCTTCGCACGCAAGGAAGTGCCTCCTTATTACGCACAAGAAAATGAATACTCCCCCTGCTAGCTGGGACCCAGTATAGTGGGCCTACTAAGTTGACGGTGACGAAGGGCTTTGTCAACTTAGTCAATATGCACGATTCTAGCTCGACTGGCCGTACAATGTCCATCCAACGGCCGTAGTGCTTCTTCAACCTCTCGTCTTCTTGCTCCAGCCACCCAAAGCAGCGCCGGTCGTGCCGGCTGCTCCTACCTCCCATGGCCGGCTGTGCTACCGCGGAGGCCTCACCGCCCCCATACTACTGCCACCGCTGGCCAGGCCATCCCTCCACTCCACTCACCCACACCCCCTGTTATTCTGCGGCGACGACAGCGCAGCCGAACCAGTGAACCCTCGTACTCCTCTCCGCGTGGGCATCCACTGCCGCGTCTTCCCCGGCTCCGCGTCGTCCCCTTCCTAGGCCTCGCCATCGTCCACCGCCGTGGTGCTGTCGGTGCGGCGTGGTCAATGTGGTCAACGACCGAATTCCATCGGAAGAATACTGTACGTGGAGAGGCTAACAGCTAGGTCCACGGCAGCCGCAAGGAAGTGCCTCCTTATTACGCAGAAAATAATTATTTGTCCACCTCACAGCAGGGACCCACCGGACGCCCACCAGTATATCGCGAAAAAAACGTTTGCCCCTGACTGCTGGGACCCACCCGACGGGCCACCGTATTTCGTGAAAAAAACATTCCCCCTGCTGTCAGCTCGGACCCACCGGAAGTGCCTCCTTATTACGCATAAAAAAATAAATACCCCCTGCTAGCTGGGACCCACCTTAGTGGCAGGCTGACTTGTGGGCCTACTAAGTTGACGGGGATGGAGGGCTTTGCCAACTTAGTCAATATGCACGATTCTAGGTCCAGTGACCGTACGATGTCCATCCAACGGCCGTAGTGCTTCTTCAACCTTTGGTCTTCTTGCTCCAGCCGCCGAAACCAGCGCCGGTCGTGCCTCGTGCTCCTGCCTCCCGTGGCCGGCTGCGATGCGGCGGAGGCCTGACCGCCCCCTACTACTCCCACCGCTGGCCAGGCCATCCCTCTACTCACCCACACCCACTGTTATTCTGCGGCGACGACAGCCTCACACCACAACGAACCAGTGAACCCTCGTACTCCTCTACGCGTGGCCATCCACTGCCGCGTCTTCCCCGGCTCCACGTTGTCCCCTTCCTAGGCCTCGCCGTCGTCCACCGCCCCGGTGCTCTCGGCACGGCATGGTCAACATGGTCAAGGAACAGCTTCCATCGGACGTGGACTGTACATGGAGAGGCTGACAGCTGGGTCCACGGCCGCAGCAAGGAAGTGCCTCCTTATTACGTGCAAAATAATTATCCCAACACCTGACAGCAGGGACCCACCGGACGGGCCACCAGTATTTGCAAAAAAATCTTTTCCCCCTGACTGTGGGGACCCACCGGACGGGCCACCGGATTTCGCGAAAAAACGTCCCCCCCCTGCTGTCAGCTCGGACCCACCGGAAGTGCCTCCTTATTACGCACAAAAAATGAATACTCCCTCGGCTAGCTGGGACCCACCTTGCTGGGAGGCTGACTTGTGGGCCTACTAAGTTGAAGGGGACGAAGGGCTTTGTCAACTTAGTCAATATGAACGATTCTAGCTCCAGTGACCGTACGATGTCCATCCAACGACCGTAGTGCTTCTTCAACCTCTGGTCTTCTTGCTCCAGCCGCCCAAAGCAGCGCCGGTCGTGCCGCATGCTCCTGCCTCCCGTGGCCGGCTGTGCTGCCGTAGAGGCCTCACCGCCCCCTACTATTCCCACCGCTGGCCAGGCCCTGCGGCGACGGCAGCCTCACACCACAGCCGAACCAGTGAACCCTCGTAGTCCTCTCCGCGCGGGCTTCCACTGCTGCGTCGTCCCCTTCCTAGGCCTCGCCATCATCCACCACCGTGGTGCTCTCCGCGCGGCATGGTCAACGTGGTCAAGGAACAACTTCCATCGGAAGAGTACTGTACATGGAGAGGCTGACAACAGGGTCCACGGCCACAACCCAGTTTTTTTGTCAGGCCTGTTGGGCTGCAAATCTTTCAAGACGAGGAGAGCTTTCATTCGGCTGGCCGAGAAAATGACCCATCAATAATGAGAAATGTGTTGTACATTTTTAAAACACATCAAACTGGCAATTAGTTTCAAATATCTTTTTTTTTTCATTTCAAGATTTTAAATTTGTCACACCCTAGCTAGTCATGCATCAGAGTGTGTGCATCATGTTTAAATTTCCATTTAATTTGAAATGGGGATTTGTGAAACCCTCAGAATCATTTTTGAAAATGATCCAAATAAAAATTTCTCCAAAAGGGTCCAAGAAAATGCTCATGTTGCTCTCTGAAAATATTGGACAGAGATAAAAATTAAACCAATATTTTTAAGAGCTCATAGGTATTTATTTTGGGCATTTGGAATTAATGCATAAATATTTGCATTGGAAATATATTAGTTATATATATTAATATATGTCCAAATATTATGCCAATTATAAAGGAGCTCTGGAATAATATATCTAGCTCCTGCAAAAATTGGCATAAGGTAAATAAATGATTTAATATTTTATTTAAATCAAAACAAATGTCAGAAATTAGAAAACAGAAATAATTAAAAGGGGAGAAGCTTACCTGGGCTCCTCCCTGTGCAGCCCAGCCAGCTGGCCGGCCCAGCCAGCAGGCGGCCCAGCCCGCCTCCCTCCTCTGTCGTCTTCGTCCTCGACAGAGGGAGGGGAGTGTGGCCGGCGCGCGCACGCGCCACCGCGCCACGCCACCTGCTCGCCTGCCTGCCTGCCCTCCCCTCCTCGTCTCGATGCCCCGGACGACGCCACGCCCTCCCCCCTGCTCTCTCTCACTCTCCCTCGGTTCTTCCCTCCTCTCCCCCGCTCTCTCCCTCACACGGCCGAACACCACCGTCGCCGCCGTTCGCCATAGCAGCCGTCACCGGCCACCCCTCGCCCCTCCGTTGAGCTCAGGAGCTCCGCCTCGACCCCCTCTGCCTCCCCACCACGCCAAGCCCCTCGGGAAGCCCGGCATCGCCGCCCACGTCGCCGTTCCCCTCCTCGGCCACCGGAGATCGTCGCCGTCGAATTGGGAGCTACCAGACGTCCCCGAGCCCGCTAACCATCCCTGCAGCTCCGCGGTGAGCCACTGACTCGATTCCCCCTTGCCCCGTCGTCCCTAGCATCCTGTAGCTGCCGCCCCCTTGAGCTCCGAAGCTCCACGCCGCCGGCGATGTCGCCGTCGTGGCCACGGTCACCGTAGCGCCCAACCGAGCACACCCACGTCCTCACCGCACCGCGTAGAAGCCGTAGGTGCCAACCCCGCATCCCCGCAGCCGTTGTAGCCTCGACCCCGAGCTCAACCGAGCTCCGGCAGCCGCCACGGTCGTCGCCGTCGTTGGTACCGGCCACCTCAGGCACGACCACCACCACCGTTCGACGCGCGGGAGCAAGGGGTCTCCAACGAGCCCAAGCACGGCCTCGCCCGTGCCCTGTAGCGCGTTTCCGCATCGCGCCGCCGTCTCGGGCCCCGCCGGCGTCATGTCGCCGGTGGGTTTGACCTGTTGACCTGGGGTTTGACCCCCCCAGGGTCACTGACGCGTGGGCCCCGTCGGCCAGGTGGTCAGATTAGTGCTAATCACCGCTTAATTAACCCCCCTGACACTGACAGTGGGCCCCAGCGCCACTAACCCCTAATTAGGAATAAATTAACCCTGTTAAACCCCCCCTGTCACTGACGTGTGGACCCCACACGTCAGGTTTGACCCTAGCCAGCCGCAGTTGACCACTGACGTCATGCTGACGTCATGCTGGCGCAATATCTATATTTCTGGATTTAATTTAAATCAGGAAATTCCAGAATATTATTTAAACTTCAAAAATTCATAACTTTTATTCTGTAACTCCAAATTGGACAAATTATATATGAAAAATGATCAGAAAAATCCAATCTATCCATCTGTACTATTTTCATGCATGATCAAACAAGTTAAATTGATGTTTTAAGCAGAACAAGGAAAAGCACTTTAAAAGGCCATGTTTGAGTTTGAAATTTGAATCTTTGATTCAAATTTGTTCAAACCCTTCTGGTTTTAGTTGCATTAGCCCAACACACTCATATTGCCATGTTTCATGCATGCATCATATTGTTGCACATTGTTTGGTGATGGTTGTGTATCGATGTCCTTTGCGACAGGTTCTGCCTCCGAGGAGTACCGTGATTACCCTAACGAAGAACCGTATCCGTGCATCGAACCATCAGGCAAGCAACCAACCATTTGATCATGTCGATACAATCCCATGTTCTCGCTCCTGCTCTCTTTTACTGCATTAAGACAACGCGTTTCAAACTGCTGTGTGCTACGGTAGTTGAACCCATTTCCTCTGCATGACCTGTCATTGCCACAGTAACTAGATGAAACCCACTAGCATGTGTAGGAGTTGATTGAGCCATATGTATGTGTTGTTCCTACCTTGCTATGCCTGCTATGCTTAGAGTCGTGTCAGGTCTGGTTCATCTGGGTGATGGGCTAGAGTGAAATGATTATGTCGGTAATGAGAGTGGTGTGGTGAACACGATTTGGTAAAGGTATCGATGAGAGGCTATGTAGGAGTACATGGTGGGTTGTTTCATTGAAGCCGACCTTAAGCACTGAGATCTGTATGTGTGATTTAAGATACAGCTACTACCATGCATTGGGCCCTGAAATATGACCCCGCTCGACTTCTTATTCACCCTAGCTCTCTGTCCGGGAGTTGCAAGTAGTTTCTGGTGTTTGTAGCCTACTGGAGGCCGTGGACAGCGCTGACCGTAGGGGTGGGCTGTGATGCGGTAGGTACGTGGCACGGTGTACCGAATACCCGTTAGGTATCTCAGGAACCCTGTTCACATCGTTCGGGGCCGTATGGGAAACCTCGGCCGGACTCCCTGCGGATGGAACCTGAATAGGCGATAAACCTGGACTAGAGGCCTAAGTGTTTAGGTAGGTCGTGGTCTACACCCACGTCGGCTTTCGCTTGAAGTCTGCCGAGCACATGTCGTGTGCAGACGCTAAGTGGTGGAAACATGTATGAAGAAGTACACCCCTGCAGGGTTAACATAATCTATTCGAATAGCCGCGTCCGCGGTAAAGGACTACTTGGTTGCCTATACAGTTCATAGACAAGTAAATGGAAACTACTAAAAGCCTCAAGATAAGTGTGAGTGCCGAGGATGGCTCTTCCGTAGGAAGACGGAGGCGGATCCTCGGTAGTGTATTGAATTGGTGAGTAGTGGACTCTGTGCGCAAAACCATTTCAAGTTGAAGTATCGTAGGATAGTCTAGCCAAGAGTCAAAGCTGGCTTGCTGCAATAACTCCACCAACCCTTCTTGATAATATGCATGTATGTAGGATCTGATGTAAGTCTTGCTGAGTACCTTTGTACTCATGTTGCTATAACCTACATTTTTACAGAAGACACTGCAACCCCTTCTGATGGGTTCTATGTAGACGTTGACATCAACGAGTAGGCTAAAGGCCCAGGTGGTGACCCTGAGCTTGTGAAGGACCATGTAGTATAGCTAGGCTTTTCAAGCCTCTTTTATTTTTACTAGTTGTCTATACTCAGACAAGTTACTTCCGCTGTTGGTTTGTATGACTGTATGACTTGAATGTTGGGTCGTGAGACCCGTACCTTTGTGTATGTTATGTATGGCTCCCTGAGCCTTAAATAAAGTACTTGTGTCGTAGAGTCATGTTGTGATGCTTCGTTGTATTTGCACATATCGAGCATATTGTGTGTATGGTTGAAATGCTTGGTATGTGTGGGATCTGACTACCTGGTTGTTTATCTTTAGTAGCCTCTCTTACCGGGAAATGTCTCCTAGTGTTACCGCTGAGCCATGGTAGCTTGCTACTACTCTGGAACACTTAGGCTGGCCGGCATGTGTCCTTCTTCGTTCCTGTGTCTGTCCCTTCGGGGAAATGTCACGCTTTGAGTACCGGAGTCCTGTTAGCCCGCTACAGCCCGGTTTACCGGAGTCCTGCTAGCCCAGTGCTACAGCCCGGACCCACTTGCTGATGACCGACACGTTCGAAGCTGGGTCATGGATGCCTGTCCCTGTAAGTCTGTGCCACTTTGGGTTTACGACTAGTCATGTCAGCCCGGGCTCCTTATCATATGGATGCTAGCGACACTATCATATACGTGAGCCAAAAGGCACAAACGGTCCCGGGCAAAGGTAAGGCGACACCCGTGGGGATACCGTGCGTGAGGCCGCAAAGTGATATGAGGTGTTACCGGCTAGATCGATGTGACATCGAGTCGGGGTCCTGACAGCGTTGGCATCAGAGCCGGACTGCCTGTAGGTTCTCCAAGCCAAACTGGTCGATGTTGAGTCTAGAAATTCTTTAGTTATATGTAGGGGAATTGTTTGTGGGTTGGAACGTAAGGCTCTTTTTACTCCTTTATCTAATGACATTCTGATCTGAGTCAGTCCATTCTTCCACCGGGGGTTAAGGAATTAGGATCTATTCTCTCTATCAGGATCACGTGTTACTAATCAGTAGTACCTTATAGGTTTGATGGTTACAAGCCTAGTTCAGTTCTATTAGCACATTATGTTACTAGGATGGTCTCAGAACTTGGTATGATGATGATGAGTGTGTATGTAATCCTTTGTCAAATGTCTCAAACCCTTCTTGAGCATTTACAGCTGTTATGCTGCCGAAATTTTGCTAGAAATTCTAATGCCTTTGCATTATGATTGTGCTTTCAGATGGCCACTCGCGACCTCAATCAAGTGGTTCGCCTGACTCGATGCCTAGATGTACCCGGCCATACTGCTAAGTTGGTCAGGGTAATGACTGAGGCTGGATACCGCTGGTATCCTGAGTACACGGTCGAAGAGCAATTCCGAGATTTTAATCAAAGCCAGTATCTATGCACTGTCAGGATATTTCCATCTTATCCTGGATCCACCGAGCCCCTTCACTGCTCCTATGGACTCGGGGTTACCATTGAGATGGCTGTGCAGGACGCCGCCTACTCTATGATGACCATCATGCGAGTCAGATCTGGACTATTTCGGGACTCTGATTTCCGGTATATGCCAGGATCACTTCCGGGAGCACAAGGGTATCTCCAGGCTATCTATGCGGACCCCACTCAGGAGGATTCACGGACTCGCACCACTGCTGAGATGCTCGAGGATAAGGACCGTGAAAATCGGGCCTTAAGGTTAGAGCTCTTCAATACCCGTGCTGACCACTGGGCCACTTTGACTCGGTTCGCACCGGCGGTGCAAGCTGGATATTCAGATATGCGCGATCTCTATCCTGTGAGATCTGCTCTGCCAGACGTGATGGGTTGGCGTGATGTAGGAGGCATCACCCCACCTCGCGGTCCCCGCAGGCCACCGTCTGTTGGTCCAAGACCTCATCCTAGCCCCTATGGTCCACAAGCTCCGCGAGATCGTCTGTTTCCGGATGATCATGTTGAGCTTCCAGGCTATGGAGGTGACTTCTACGAGGACTACTACGGATCGGTCTGAGTTAGTGGTAGTATCACTAGTTCGCACTAGTTGTGTCGTCTATCGTCCCGCGTGACTCGTGGGATATGACCTAGTTTGTACTCTTTCCGGAGGTGTAGAAAAATAATGTATAGGAGCTTGGGATGCCTCCGATGAGATGTAATCCTCTTTTCACCGTAATAGTACTTTGTTTGGTCTTGTACTAAACCCTGTATGGTGTGTATGACGATGGAATAAAAGAAGCAGTTTCTGTATCTACCATGTCATACGGATGATCATCTTGCATTCCGAGTTATTCCTTACATTTTGTATCCTATGTTGGAATTTTATCATCCTGACTAAATCATTGTCTTGTTTACCTAGGATGGTCAACACGCGCGCTAACCCTGCTTCTCAAGAGCAGGCCGAAGGCAGTGAAGTCAGGGATGCAAATTTGCCTCGTCCTCCTTCCCTAGCCGAGGTTATGATGGAAGCTGAGAGAAACAAGCTGGAGACCAACCGTTTGTTGGAGCGTATTGAACAGAACACGGCACACCATCAGAGGACTAACGTGGTGTCACTCAGTGATTTTATCAAATTACATCCACCCACGTTCCACCACTCCGTCGAGCCTCTCGACGCTGATGACTGGCTTCGCAGTATCTCTCACAAACTGCATTCCGCGCTGGTAGCGGAGGCTGACAAGGTCACCTTTGCTGCATATCATCTTGAAGGCCCCGCCAGTCTATGGTGGGAGAATTATGGAGCTATGCGCCCAGCGGGCCATGTCACTACTTGGGCTGAGTTCAGCGAGGCTTTCCGTGAACATCACATTCCGGAGGGTCTCATGGACCGTAAACGTGAGGAATTTTGCAGTTTCACCCAAGGCCGACTTTCTGTGGATGCTTACAGCAGGGAGTTTGGTAATCTCGCACGATATGCAACTGAGGAAGTTTCTACTGACGCCAAGAAGCAAGCAAGGTTCCGTAAGGGCCTTAGTCCTGAGCTTCGCCGTGACCTCCGTCCGCATGAGTGCACATCTTTTCAGAAACTTGTCAACAAAGCCATCAGTGCTGAAACTGGTCAGACTGACTATGACGCAACACGCAAGCATGGCCGTGACATGGGTTCCTCATCCGGTGCTGGTCCTCAGAAGCGCCGCGTGTGGGTGCCCAACACCGCCCTGCCACCCAGGTTCACACCGAGGCCAACTTTCCAGGCGCCTCGCCCTGTTCAACAGTCTGCACCGGCCAAGCCCTATGGGGGTCCAACTAACAATGCTCCTCCACGTACCAGTTCCGTGACTTGTTTCAAGTGTGGGGAATCTGGCCACTATATGCGTGAGTGTCCCCAGACCAACCCCAACCAGTCTGCTAAAGCTGTTGGCCATGGCAAGCCGACAGGGAAAGTGTTCCACGCCAAGCCGGTCACCGCTTCACGTGGCCATGTCAACTGTATCTCTGCCGAAGAAGCTCAAGAGGATCCCAACGTCGTTCTCGGTACGCTTCTTGTTAATTGCCACCCGGCATCTATTCTTTTCGATACAGGAGCCTCTCATTCTTTTATATCTGAAAATTATGCTCGTTTGCATAACGTCGCATTCGGTGATATGCCAACCTCTATGGTAATTCAAACTCCGGGATCCAAATGGCAAACTTCTAGAGTAAGCCATGGAAATGAAATCCAAGTCGACAGACTTGTTTTCCTCGCGTCTTTGATAGCCCTTAAATCTTCAGATATTAATATCATTCTGGGTATGGACTGGATGTCAGCTCATCATGCCCAAATTGATTGCTTCTCTAGGACTGTTCAACTCACCCATCCTTCGGGGAAGATAGTCAATGTCTTGACCCGAATAGCCAAGCGACAATTATATTCTCTTAACGCCAGCCCTTTGCCAGACCTTCAGGACATTCCGGTAGTCCGTGACTTCCCGGATGTCTTCCCAGAGGAATTGCTAGGTGTTCCACCTGACAGGGATGTTGAGTTCGTAATAGACCTCATTCCAGGAACCGTTCCGATTGCTAGAAGACCTTATAAGATGGCACCACTAGAACTAGCCGAGCTTAAGAAACAACTCGATGAGTCCTTGAAAAAGGGTTTCATCCGACCTAGCTCATCTCCATGGGCTTGCCCCGTCCTATTCGTCAAGAAGAAGGATGGTACGGACCGGATGGTTGTAGATTACCGACCTGTCAATTTGGTCACAATCAAGAACAAATATCCGCTTCCCAGGATCAACGACCTGTACGATCAGCTTGCTGGATCCTCAGTCTTCTCCAAGATGGATTTGAGGTTGGGCTACCATCAAATCAAAATCAGAAACGGGGACATTCCTAAGACGGCCTTTGTTACTCGTTATGGCCAATACGAGTACACCGTCATGTCCTTCGGTTTAACCAACGCTCCAGCCACCTTTTCTCGGTTAATGAACTCAATCTTCATGGAGTATCTGGATAAATTCGTCGTAGTTTATCTCGATGATATACTCATCTACTCCAAGAACGAGGAAGAACATGCCGAACATCTAAGGCTAGTGCTAAAGAAACTTCGAGAGCATCGTCTTTATGCCAAATTTTCCAAATGTGAATTTTGGTTGTCCGAAGTGACCTATCTGGGTCATGTAATATCTGGTAAAGGTATTGCTGTTAACCCTGAGCGAGTTCAAGCTGTCCTTAATTGGACTCCACCTGAATCGGTCAAGCAAGTTCGGAGTTTTCTGGGCTTAGCGAGCTATTGTCGTCGCTTTGTCGAGAACTTCTCCAAGGTTGCTAAACCTCTAACCGAACTCCTCAAGAAAGATAAGAAGTTCGAGTGGACTCCACAATGTGAGCACAGCTTTCAGGAACTGAAAAGACGCCTGACCTCTGCTCCCGTACTGGTACCGCCAGACTTCTCCAAGGACTTTGTTATCTACTGCGATGCCTCGCGACAAGGACTAGGTTGCATTCTCATGCAAGATCGACACGTAATTGCCTACGCATCACGGCAATTGCACCCACATGAGGAGAATTATCCTACTCATGATCTAGAGCTTGCAGCCGTAGTCTATGCACTTAAGACCTGGCGACATTACCTCCTCGGTAATCGTTGCGAAATATTCACTGATCACCAAAGTCTGAAGTACATTTTCACCCAACCGGATCTGAATCTCAGGCAAAGACGTTGGGTTGAGTTGATCACAGACTTCGACTTAGGAATAACCTACACCCCAGGGAAAGCCAACGTCATGGCTGATGCGCTAAGTCGTAAATCTTATTGTAACAACCTGATGTTACAACAAAGTCAACCGCTTCTCCATGAGGAATTTCGGAAGCTTAACCTTCACATTGTACCTCAAGGTTTTCTTTCCACCTTGGTAGCAAAACCTACTCTTACGGATCAAATCATCGCTGCCCAAAAGCGAGATAAGGGAATATCTAAAATTAAAGAGAACATTGCTAGCGGAGGTGCTAGTTGTTTCTCCACAAATGATCATGGTGTTGTGTACTTTGAGAACCGTCTAGTGGTTCCCAAGAACCAGCATCTACGGCAGTTGATCCTTAAGGAGGCTCATGAATCTCCTCTCACCATTCATCCCGGTAGTACTAAGATGTATCAGGACCTACGCCAGAGGTTCTGGTGGACTAGGATGAAGAGAGAAATTGCTCAGTATATTGCAAATTGCGACGTCTGTCGTCGTGTAAAAGCAGAGCACCAACGGCCTGCTGGCACCCTTCAACCCTTAGCTATTCCTGAATGGAAATGGGATAAAATTGGTATGGATTTCATTACCGGTTTTCCCAGGACCAAGAGAGGGAATAATGCTATTTTCGTCGTGGTCGATCGTCTTTCCAAAGTAGCCCATTTCTTGCCTGTTCGTGAGAGTATAACCGCTAGCCAGCTGGCAGACTTATACATCTCCCGAATAGTGTCCCTCCATGGTGTTCCTTTGGAAATTAACTCGGATCGAGGAAGTCTTTTCACCTCTCGATTTTGGGAAAGTTTCCAAAATGCTATGGGAACCCGTCTCTCCTTTAGCACCGCCTTCCACCCTCAGTCGAGTGGTCAAGTGGAACGCGTCAACCAGATTCTAGAAGACATGCTTCGAGCCTCTGTTATCTCTTTCGGAATGGACTGGGAGAAGTGCCTTCCATTTGCTGAATTCGCTTACAACAACAGCTATCAATCTAGCCTGGGTAAAGCCCCTTTTGAAGTTCTCTATGGACGACGGTGTCGAACACCCCTTAACTGGTCAGAGACCGGGGAAAGACAATTCTTTGGCCCGGATATGATTCAGGAAGCAGAAGAACAAGTTCGTATCGTTCGTGAAAAGTTGAAAACAGCTCAATCTCGTCAAAAGAGTCAATATGACCGAAAACATAAGGCTATGACTTTCGAGGTTGACGAGAAGGCTTATCTTCGGGTCACCCCTCTGAAGGGAACCCATCGTTTCGGTATCAAAGGCAAATTGGCTCCTCGTTACATTGGACCTTTTCGCATTCTCGCCAAACGAGGAGAAGTTGCCTACCAGTTGGAACTACCTCCGCACCTCTCCAGAGTCCATGATGTCTTCCACGTTTCTTAACTCAGGCGTTGCTTCTCGGATCCTATCCGTGAAGTGGACCACAAAACGCTTGATCTCCAAGATAATCTTACATATCGAGAGTACCCCATTCGTATCCTCGATCAGGCCGAACGTACCACCCGACGTCATAATATCAAGTTTCTCAAAGTTCAATGGTCGCACCATTCTGAGGATGAAGCAACTTGGGAAAGGGAGGATCGTCTTCGACTTGAGTATCCCGCCTTCTTTCCGGAGGAAACCAAATCTCGGGACGAGATTCTTTTGAGTGGGGGTGAGTTGTCACACCCTAGCTAGTCATGCATCAGAGTGTGTGCATCATGTTTAAATTTCCATTTAATTTGAAATGGGGATTTGTGAAACCCTCAGAATCATTTTTGAAAATGATCCAAATAAAAATTTCTCCAAAAGGGTCCAAGAAAATGCTCATGTTGCTCTCTGAAAATATTGGACAGAGATAAAAATCAAACCAATATTTTTAAGAGCTCATAGGTATTTATTTTGGGCATTTGGAATTAATGCATAAATATTTGCATTGGAAATATATTAGTTATATATATTAATATATGTCCAAATATTATGCCAATTATAAAGGAGCTCTGGAATAATATATCTAGCTCCTGCAAAAATTGGCATAAGGTAAATAAATGATTTAATATTTTATTTAAATCAAAACAAATGTCAGAAATTAGAAAACAGAAATAATTAAAAGGGGAGAAGCTTACCTGGGCTCCTCCCTGTGCAGCCCAGCCAGCTGGCCGGCCCAGCCAGCAGGCGGCCCAGCCCGCCTCCCTCCTCTGTCGTCTTCGTCCTCGACAGAGGGAGGGGAGTGTGGCCGGCGCGCGCACGCGCCACCGCGCCATGCCACCTGCTCGCCTGCCTGCCTGCCCTCCCCTCCTCGTCTCGATGCCCCGGACGACGCCACGCCCTCCCCCCTGCTCTCTCTCACTCTCCCTCGGTTCTTCCCTCCTCTCCCTCGCTCTCTCCCTCACACGGCCGAACACCACCGTCGCCGCCGTTCGCCATAGCAGCCGTCACCGGCCACCCCTCGCCCCTCCGTTGAGCTCAGGAGCTCCGCCTCGACCCCCTCTTCCTCCCCACCACGCCAAGCCCCTCGGGAAGCCCGGCATCGCCGCCCACGTCGCCGTTCCCCTCCTCGGCCACCGGAGATCGTCGCCGTCGAATTGGGAGCTACCGGACGTCCCCGAGCCCGCTAACCATCCCTGCAGCTCCGCGGTGAGCCACTGACTCGATTCCCCCTTGCCCCGTCGTCCCTAGCATCCTGTAGCTGCCGCCCCCTTGAGCTCTGAAGCTCCACGCCGCCGGCGATGTCGCCGTCGTGGCCACGGTCACCGTAGCGCCCAACCGAGCACACCCACGTCCTCACCGCACCGCGTAGAAGCCGTAGGTGCCAACCCCGCATCCCCGCAGCCGTTGTAGCCTCGACCCCGAGCTCAACTGAGCTCCGGCAGCCGCCACGGTCGTCGCCGTCGTCGGTACCGGCCACCTCAGGCACGGCCACCACCACCGTTCGACGCGCGGGAGCAAGGGCTCTCCAACGAGCCCAAGCACGGCCTTGCTCGTGCCCTGTAGCGCGTTTCCGCATCGCGCCGCCGTCTCGGGCCCCGCCGGCGTCATGTCGCCGGTGGGTTTGACCTGTTGACCTGGGGTTTGACCCCCCAGGGTCACTGACGCGTGGGCCCCGTCGGCCAGGTGGTCAGATTAGTGCTAATCACCGCTTAATTAACCCCCCTGACACTGACAGTGGGCCCCAGCGCCACTAACCCCTAATTAGGAATAAATTAACCCTGTTAAACCCCCCCTGTCACTGACGTGTGGACCCCACACGTCAGGTTTGACCCCAGCCAGCCGCAGTTGACCACTGACGTCATGCTGACGTCATGCTGGCGCAATATCTATATTTCTGGATTTAATTTAAATCAGGAAATTCCAGAATATTATTTAAACTTCAAAAATTCATAACTTTTATTCTGTAACTCCAAATTGGACAAATTATATATGAAAAATGATCAGAAAAATCCAATCTATCCATCTATACTATTTTCATGCATGATCAAACAAGTTAAATTGATGTTTTAAGCAGAACAAGGAAAAGCACTTTAAAAGGCCATGTTTGAGTTTGAAATTTGAATCTTTGATTCAAATTTGTTCAAACCCTTCTGGTTTTAGTTGCATTAGCCCAACACACTCATATTGCCATGTTTCATGCATGCATCATATTGTTGCACATTGTTTGGTGATGGTTGTGTATCGATGTCCTTTGCGACAGGTTCTGCCTCCGAGGAGTACCGTGATTACCCTAACGAAGAACCGTATCCGTGCATCGAACCATCAGGCAAGCAACCAACCATTTGATCATGTCGATACAATCCCATGTTCTCGCTCCTGCTCTCTTTTACTGCATTAAGACAACGCGTTTCAAACTGCTGTGTGCTACGGTAGTTGAACCCATTTCCTCTGCATGACCTGTCATTGCCACAGTAACTAGATGAAACCCACTAGCATGTGTAGGAGTTGATTGAGCCATATGTATGTGTTGTTCCTACCTTGCTATGCCTGCTATGCTTAGAGTCGTGTCAGGTCTGGTTCATCTGGGTGATGGGCTAGAGTGAAATGATTATGTCGGTAATGAGAGTGGTGTGGTGAACACGATTTGGTAAAGGTATCGATGAGAGGCCATGTAGGAGTACATGGTGGGTTGTTTCATTGAAGCCGACCTTAAGCACTGAGATCTGTATGTGTGATTTAAGAATCAGCTACTACCATGCATTGGGCCCGAAACCAATGGACCCTCTCGACTTCTTATTCACCCTAGTTCTCCGTCCAGGAGTTGCAAGTAGTTTCTGGTGTTTGTAGCCTACTGGAGGCCGTGGACAGCGCTGACCGTAGTAGGTACGTGGCCGGGTGTACCGAATACCCGTTAGGTATCTCGGGAACCCTGTTCACATCGTTCGGGGCCGTATGGGAAACCTCGGCCGGACTCCCTGCGGATGGAACCTGAATAGGCGATAAACCTGGACTGGAGGCTTAGGTGATTAGGTAGGTCGTGGCCGACACCCACGTTGGGCTTCCGCTTGAAGGTTGCCGAGTACATGTCGTGTAAACGACGGTAAGTGGTGAGAGCGTGTATGAAGAAGTACCCCCTGCAGGGTTAACATGATCTATTCGAATAGCCGCGTCCGCGGTAAAGGACTACTTGGTTGCCTATACAGTTCATAGACAAGTAAATGGAAACTACTAAAAGCCTCAAGATAAGTGTGAGTGCCGAGGATGGCTCTTCCGTAGGAAGACGGAGGCGGATCCTGGGTAGTGTATTGAATTGGTGAGTAGTGGACTCGTGTGCGCAAAATCATTTCAGTTGGAGTATCGTAGGATAGCCTAGCCAAGTGTCAAAGCTGGCTTGCTGCAATAACTCCACCAACCCTTCTTGATACTATGCATGTATGTAGGATCTGATGTAAGTCTTGCTGAGTACCTTTGTACTCATGTTGCTATAATCTACATTTTTACAGAAGACGCTGCAACCCCTTCTGATGGGTTCTATGTAGACGTTGACATCAACGAGTAGGCTAAAGACCCAGGTGGTGACCCTGAGCTTGTGAAGGACCACGTAGTATAGCTAGGCTTTCCAAGCCTCTTTTATTTTACTAGTTGTCTGTACTCACACAAGTTACTTCCGCTGCTGGTTTGTATGACTGTATGACTTGTATGTGGGGTCGTGAGACCCGTACCTTTGTGTATGTTATGTATGGCTCACTGAGCCTTAAATAAAGTACTTGTGTCATAGAGTCATGTTGTGATGCTTCGTTGTATTTGCACATATCGAGCATATTGTGTGTATGATTGAAATGCTTGGTATGTGTGGGATCTGACTATCTAGTTGTTTATCTTTAGTAGCCTCTCTTACCGGGAAATGTCTCCTAGTGTTACCGCTGAGCCATGGTAGCTTGCTACTGCTCTGGAACACTTAGGCTGGCCGGCATGTGTCCTTCTTCGTTCCTGTGTCTGTCCCTTCGGGGAAATGTCACGCTTTGAGTACCGGAGTCCTGTTAGCCCGCTACAGCCCGGTTTACCGGAGTCCTGTTAGCCCAGTGCTACAGCCCGGACCCACTTGCTGATGACCGACACGTTCGAAGCTGGGTCATGGATGCCTGTCCCTGTAAGTCTGTGCCACTTTGGGTTTACGACTAGTCATGTCAGCCCGGGCTCTTTATCATATGGATGCTAGCGACACTTTCATATACGCGAGCCAAAAGGCGCAAACGGTCCCGGGAAAAGGTAAGACGACACCCGTGGGGATACCGTGCGTGAGGCCGCAAAGTGATATGAGGTGTTACCAGCTAGATCGATGTGACATCGAGTCGGGGTCCTGACAGCGTTGGTAGCTTTAGTTGCATTAGCCCAACACACTCATATTGCCATGTTTCATGCATGCATCATATTGTTGCACATTGTTTGGTGATGCCTGTGTATCGTTATCCTTTACGACAGGATCTGTCCCCGAGGAGTACCGTGACTACCCTAACGAAGAACCGTATCCGTGCATCGAACCATCAGGCAAGCAACCAACCATTTGATCATATCGATACAATCCCATGTTCTCGCTCCTGCTCTCTTTTACTGCATTAAGACAACGCGATTCAAACTGCTGTGTGCTACGGTAGTTGAACCCACTTCCTCTGCATGACCTGTCATTGCCACAGTAACTAGATGAAACCCACTAGCATGTGTAGGAGTTGATTGAGCCATATGTATGTGTTGTTCCTACCTTGCTATGCCTGCTATGCTTAGAGTCGTGTCAGGTCTGGTTCATCTGGGTGATGGGCTAGAGTGAAATGATTATGTCGGGAATGAGAGTGGTGTGGTGAACACGATTTGGTAAAGGTATCGATGAGAGGCCATGTAGGAGTACATGGTGGGTTGTTTCATTGAAGCCGACCTTAAGCACTGAGATCTGTATGTGTGATTTAAGATACAGCTACTACCATGCATTGGGCCCTGAAATATGACCCCGCTCGACTTCTTATTCACCCTAGCTCTCTGTCCAGGAGTTGCAAGTAGTTTCTGGTGTTTGTAGCCTACTGGAGGCCGTGGACAGCGCTGACCGTAGGGGTGGGCTGTGATGCGGTAGGTACGTGGCACGGTGTACCGAATACCCGTTAGGTATCTCGGGAACCCTGTTCACATCGTTCGGGGCCGTATGGGAAACCTCGGCCGGACTCCCTGCGGATGGAACCTGAATAGGCGATAAACCTGGACTAGAGGCCTAAGTGTTTAGGTAGGTCGTGGTCTACACCCACGTCGGCTTTCGCTTGAAGTCTGCCGAGCACATGTCGTGTGCAGACGCTAAGTGGTGGAAACATGTATGAAGAAGTACACCCCTGCAGGGTTAACATAATCTATTCGAATAGCCGCGTCCGCGGTAAAGGACTACTTGGTTGCCTATACAGTTCATAGACAAGTAAATGGAAACTACTAAAAGCCTCAAGATAAGTGTGAGTGCCGAGGATGGCTCTTCCGTAGGAAGACGGAGGCGGATCCTCGGTAGTGTATTGAATTGGTGAGTAGTGGACTCGTGTGCGCAAAACCATTTCAAGTTGAAGTATCGTAGGATAGTCTAGCCAAGAGTCAAAGCTGGCTTGCTGCAATAACTCCACCAACCCTTCTTGATAATATGCATGTATGTAGGATCTGATGTAAGTCTTGCTGAGGACCTTTGTACTCATGTTGCTATAACCTACATTTTTACAGAAGACGCTGCAACCCCTTCTGACGGGTTCTATGTAGACGTTGACATCAACGAGTAGGCTAAAGGCCCAGGTGGTGACCCTGAGCTTGTGAAGGACCATGTAGTATAGCTAGGCTTTCCAAGCCTCTTTTATTTTTACTAGTTGTCTGTACTCAGACAAGTTACTTCCACTGTTGGTTTGTATGACTGTATGACTTGAATGTTGGGTCGTGAGACCCGTACCTTTGTGTATGTTATGTATGGCTGCCTGAGCCTTAAATAAAGTACTTGTGTCGTAGAGTCATGTTGTGATGCTTCGTTGTATTTGCACATATCGAGCATATTGTGTGTATGGTTGAAATGCTTGGTATGTGTGGGATCTGACTACCTGGTTGTTTATCTTTAGTAGCCTCTCTTACCGGGAAATGTCTCCTAGTGTTACCGCTGAGCCATGGTAGCTTGCTACTGCTCTGGAACACTTAGGCTGGCCGGCATGTGTCCTTCTTCGTTCCTGTGTCTGTCCCTTCGGGGAAATGTCACGCTTTGAGTACCGGAGTCCTGTTAGCCCGCTACAGCCCGGTTTACCGGAGTCCTGCTAGCCCAGTGCTACAGCCCGGACCCACTTGCTGATGACCGACACGTTCGAAGCTGGGTCATGGATGCCTGTCCCTGTAAGTCTGTGCCACTTTGGGTTTACGACTAGTCATGTCAGCCCGGGCTCCTTATCATATGGATGCTAGCGACACTATCATATACGTGAGCCAAAAGGCGCAAACGGTCCCGGGCAAAGGTAAGGCGACACCCGTGGGGATACCGTGCGTGAGGCCGCAAAGTGATATGAGGTGTTACCGGCTAGATCGATGTGACATCGAGTCGGGGTCCTGACAAAATTACATTAATTTTTATGCTTGGAGAATTTGTTGGATTTTATATTGATATAAATTTATTTTTAAAATCAGTTTGAATGTGAGTCGAAATTTCGGGATTAAAAACAGTTTAGACCGCACCAAAATATGCAAAATTTCGTATAATTTTTTAACCATTGCCACAATATGGGCTGTAATGCTAACAAAAAGAATATGGGCTCCAAAAAACCCTTAAGAATTAGCAAATGGGCTGTAAATTATTAGACATAATGGCAGATGGGTTGTATGTTGTTTTCCACAGATTTGAGGCTTTCCTAAAAAAAGGTTGACGCACAAGCACTGACTATTGGATGTCCATCCAACGGCCGTCGTGCTTCTTTAATCTCTGCTCTTCCTGCTCCAGCCGCTCAAACAAGCGCCGGCGGGACTGCCTGCTCCCTCCTCCTCGCGGCCGGCTGTGCTGCCGCGCAGGCCTCACCGCCCGACCGTACTCCCATCGCTGGCCTAGCCATCCCTCTACTCACCCACACCTATTGTTATTCTCCAGCGACGGCAGACGAACCAGTAAACCCTTGTACAGTCGTACTCCCCTCCGCGTGGGAAACAACTACCGAGTCTTCCCTACCTCCGTGTCGTCCCCTTCCTAGGCCTCGCCGTCATCCACCGCCCTGGTGCTCTCGGCGCGGCGTGGTCAACGTGGTCAAGGAACGACTTCCATCGGACATGGACTGTACGTGGAGAGGCTGAGAGCTGGGTCCACGGCCGCAACAAGGAAGTACCTCCTTATTACGCGGAAAATAATGATTCCTCCACCTGACAGCTGGGACCCACCGGATGGGCCACTGTATTTCACAAAAAAACCGTTTCCCTTGACTGCTGGGACCCACCAGCTACATCTTCGCACGCAAGGAAGTGCGTCCGGGCAAAAAAACGATTCGCCCCCTGATTGCTGGGACCCATCAGCTACATCTTTGCATGCAAGGAAGTGCCTGACAGTCGGGACCCACCTGGTCGAAGCGTACGTAGCGTTGTCATTCTGGTCGCAAACGTGTACGTACATACTGGTCGATGTAGAGGCGCGCACGTGTCGTAGTAGAGGCGCGCACGTGTCGTATTAGAGGCGCGCATGTGTCGTAGTAGAGGCGCACGTAGCATGTACACGTACGTACAGCGGCCAGGGTGCAAGGAAGAAAATACGGCCACGTATGTGTACATACGGGCAGGGTCTCGAACGCCTACTCGCGCATACGTACGGCCAGGGCTCGTGTACATTGCTGGGTCGGAACGGAGAAATAGTGTCGTAGTCATGTTCATGGGGAGGCAACGGAATGCGCCGTGTTCATCGGGAGGGCTTGGACGGAACAGGCGATGGAAACGAGGCCTGGTGTACCGCAGAACGGAGGAAACAGCCTTGTGTTCGACCGGCCACGTACGAAACGGGATCCTGTTGATCGGGAGGGGTCTGGCGTACCGTAAAACGGAGGAAACAGACCTCATACGGTCGAAACGGGGGTCCTGTTGATCGGGAGGGGTGTGGCGTACCACAAAACGGACGAAACGGACTTGTGTTGGAGCGCTACGGTCGAAACGGGGGTCCTGTTCATCGGGAGGGGTGTGGCGTACCGCAAAACGGGACTCCACGGGATACTGTTCATCTCCACCGTCGACCCCCTCCAGCCTCCACAAGCTACTGTTCATCTCCACCGTCGACCTCCTCCAGCCTCCACCTGCGACTGTTCATCCACGGGCTCCTGTTCATCTAGCCTCCACCGCACGCTACTCCATCGGCTACTGTTCAACCAGCCCTCTCCACGGGCTCCTGTGCAACCACCCCTCCACAGGCTACTATTCATCCTGCCCTCCACCATCTACTGTTCATCCTGCCCTCCACGGGGTGGTCCTGTTCATCCAGCCCTCCACAGGGTCCTGTTCATCCAGCCCCAACCGGCTCGATCGATCGGGGTCCTGTCCATCCAGAGGCAACACCACGGGGTCCTATTCATCCACCCCCACCGGGAACTGTTCAT